>NC_045628.1:41275075-41578106 GCF_009829155.1 Mustela erminea | reverse complement strand
ACAGAAGTCACATACTGCATCAAAAATCATCTTAAGTGGCACAAAAATATTGAGATTATACCATGCACATTTTCAGACCACAATGCTTTAAACTTGAAGTCAACCACAAGGAAAAATTTGGAAGGACCATAAATGCATGGAAGTTAAAGAACATCCTACTAAAAATGAATGAGTCAGCTAAGGAATTAAAAAAGAATTTAAAAATATATATATGGAAGCAAATGAAAATGAAAACACGACATTACAGAACCTTTGGAATGCAGCAAATGTGGTACTAGAAGCCAAATATACAGCAATACAGGCCGTCCTCAAGAAACAAGAAAAGTCTCAAATACACAACCTAATGTTACACCTAAAGGAGCTGGAGAAAGAACAGCATATAAAACCTAAATCCAGCAGGAGAAGAGAAATAAAGATTAGAGCAGAAATCAGTGATATACAAACGGGAAAAAAAAAAAAAACAACAGTTGAAATGCTTAACAAAACTAGGAGTTGGTTCTTTGAAAGAATGGACAAGATCAATAAATGCCTAGACAGACTTATCAAAAAGAAAAGAGAAAGGAACCAAACAAATCACAAATGAGTGAGGAGAAATCACAAACAGCATCACAGGAATAGAAAAAAAATCTTAAGAGGATATTATGAGCAATTATATGCCAACAAACTAGACAACCTGGAAGAAATGGATGCATTACTAGAAACATGTAAACTACAAAACTGAAATAGAAAAAAAAAAATAGAAAATCTGAAGAAACAGATAGCCAGCAAATAAGTTGAATCAGTAATCAAAAATCTCTCAATAAACAAGAATCTAGTACTGGATTACCTGCCATCAGAATTCTAACAAACATTTAAAGAAGAATTAATACCTCAACTTCTGAAACTGTTTTAAAAAAATGGAAATGGAGGGAAAACTTCTAAACTCATTTTCTGAAGCCAGCATTACCTTGACCACAAAACCAGAAAAAGATCCCACCAAAAGAAGAATTTTACACCAATATCCCTGATGAACATAGATGCCAAAAGTATCACCAAGATACTAGACAATAGGATCTAACAGTACATTAAAAGGATTATTCACCACTGTCTCCCTCGGCCTGCAAGAATGACAATCAGCCTGGTATGGTGTTAATGCTTCATCTGTTTATTTCGTCAACTTCCTTAGCTTATATGCGGCAGGGTGACCAATAAGGGGCCAAGCAATGGGGAGAGCCAATGAGAGTCCTGTTACTATGCTGATTAAGTTTGAAACAGCCAATGACTATGTCCTCCTTTAGGCGGGCTTCACCAGAACTTTTGTTGTTTACTTGCAGCGTATTTTGCTGGCAGTGAGCCAGGCGCCATCTTGTAATGGCGGAGACTTTCCCGACCGGAGGCGGTCCCCGACATCTCCCCCTTTTTTGTTTTATGGCAGAGATCATGCCTGTCTTAGGTCGTCAGTAGCAGAAAACATCCTTACCCGTCATCAGACACAAGATATCGATGATCTCTGTTCTGTCTTAGGTTGGTATATTTCTCTACTGATCTTACCCATCTTTGACTACCGATATAGCATGCTTAGCCATATCTGGGGAGATGTCCCAGCCTCTATTGACATAAGGGCTTGTACTATAGCTCGGCTCTGCTCTCGCTGCTGTGTTCTCCATTGGCGAACTTTTCTGAATAGAAACAGAATGCCAATAAGAAGGAGGACAAGAAGACCAATTGTGCCAGCCCATTGTTTGGTGAACTGGAACATATTGCTGAATGTTTGAAATAGCTCTGGGAGGGAAGCTGATTGCACACGCGTACTATTTACTCGAGTTATCTCAGCCAGAAGGATTCGTGTGAAATTTTGAAAATCGTCAGACCAAGCACCCTGCAAATACTGGGAGAGCTGTTGGGAGGAATTCCTGGCCTTATTAAATTGAGAGAATTTTACAGGGGTAACACAAAGGGCGGGGTAGGGAACGAGGCAACCAACACTCATAATATCTGCCAGTATCTCTACTTATTCTTGCAGTAGGTCCACTCGTTGATTGAGAATTAATAAACCAGCCTTAAGGTGGGCATTCAACTGCGACTGGGTTTGTAAGGCAGCTGCGGTACCCTCAGCTAAAGTATTTAAGGCCTCTGCTGTTGGTACCGCAGTGGCCAATGCCACGGCGGCAGCTGTAGCTGCTGCAGCGGAGGCTGCAACAGCGGCTCTTATGGCAGCAGTGATTCCAAAGTCTCTATTTTGTCGTGAGAGAAGAACTATGGATACATCATCTGTAATAGAAACAGGGACTGGAATGTTAGTGGGAATACACATGACAACAGCAGAGGGAAAGTTGGTACCGTTCCAGCATTGGGATAAGGAGCAATTGTCATTTGAGCAATTGAGACGATCATCATCAAGATTGCTGCCATTAAAGAGGAGGAAAATTGGGGCGCCTGGGTGGCTCAGTGGGTTGGGCCTCTGCCTTCGCCTGAGGTCATGATCTCAGGGTCCTGGGATCGAGCCTCACATCGGGTTCTCTGCTCAGCAGGAAGCCTGCTTCCCGCCCCCCCCCCCCGCCTCTCTGCCTGCTTGTGATCTCTCTTTCTCTGTGTCAAATAAATAAAAATCTTAAAAAAAAAAAAGAGGAGGAAAAGAAAAGGAGGGGCTATGCAAACAGGCGTTGGGGGGAGGTCATATTTTGATTGCAATTGTTCACTTGCACTGTCATTTCGAATTGTACTGTTATATTTTGTTTATAGGAACAGTTAAAGAGAACCTCGCCTTTAAGCATAGACATGGGTGAGATATCAGAGCATGCTCCTAAAGTATTGCAAAGCAACCAAGCCTCAAAAGGTGAAGAGGGGTTGCTGTGGGCAAAGACTGTAAGGGCTCAGGTTTCTGCCCCACCTTTCGCTCTAACTCCTCCCCTGACATTTCCTCTTCCTCTTCGCTAGAACTGTTTCTTTCTGAAGCACGAGATGACGGTTCCTCTTTAACTTCCTCAAGGGCCTCAGCTCCCTCCTGAATAGCTGACTCACATCTTGGCTTATGTCCCCCAAGGCATTCTCTGACCAGAGTCCATATAGCTAATGTTCCGGGCTTCAATGGTTTGCTTTTATCTCTTTTCTTAAGATCCTCTCCTAAATGGTCCCATTGCAGAATATTTAACAAACCCTCGTCCAAAAACCAAGGTGCAATGGTTTCCACTGTAGTTAGAAATGCTCTGGCGGTTTTTGATTTCAGAGGTGCACCGTTGGCTTTGAGAAGGTCCTTTAAAGAACCCTCCAATCTAGATTTTGATAATTCAGAACCCATCTGGTTGCTTAGGTTAATTTCACAAGCGATAAGAAAATCCTGGCTCTATGGCCGCCCCGCTTCTTGTTGCGGTCTTGTACAAGATTCCCACCACTTTGATCTTGGTCCCTTCCCCGCTTACCTGTGGTTTTACTCCTTGCAAGGTTTACTACTCGTTAAGGATTCCCGGGTGCCATCACCATTTGTTGCCCTCGGCCTGCAAGAACGACAATCAGCCTGGTATGGTGTTAATGCTTCATCTGTTTATTTCATCAACTTCCTTAGCTTATATGCAGCAGGGTGACCAATAAGGGGCCAAGCAATGGGGAGAGCCAATGAGAGTCCTGTTACTATGCTGATTAAATTTGAAACAGCCAATGACTATGTCCTCCTTTAGGCGGGCTTCACCAGAACGTTCGTTGTTTACTTGCAGCGTATTTTGCTGGCAGTGAGACAAGCGCCATCTTGTAATGGCGGGGACTTTCCCAGCCAGAGGCGGTCCCCGACACACCACTACCAAGTGGGATTTATTCCTGGGTTTCAAGTATGGTTCAACATTGGTAAATCAATGAACATGATATACCATATTAATTAAAAAAAAAAAGACAAGAACTGTATGATTCTCTCAATGCAGAAAAAAATTTGATAAAGTACAGCATTATTTCTTGATTAAAAACTCTCCATCCTGTAGGGATAGAGGAAAAATACCTCAATATCACAAAAACCATGTATGAAAAACTCACAACAAATATCATCATCAATGGAGAAAACTTCCCTCAAGGTCAGGAACTTGACAGGGATGCCCACTCTCAACACTGTTGCTCAACATAGTACTGGAAGTCCTAGCCTCAGCAATCAGACAGCAAAAATAATAGACATCAAAATCAGCAAAGAAGTCAAACTTTCAGTTTTCACAGACAACATATTCTGTGTAGAAAACCCAAAGACTTCACGCAAGAATTGTTGGAACTGATATAAGAATTAAGCAAAGTGACAAGACATAAAATCAATGAACAGAAGTCAGTTGCATTTCTATACACTAACAATGAGTCAGAAGAAAGAGAAATCAAGGAATCAATGCTATTTATAATTGCACCAAAAACCATAAGATACCTAAAAATAAACCTAACCAAAGAGGAAGAAGATCTGTATTCTGAAAATTATAGAACACTTAAAAAGAAATTGAGGAAAACACAAAGAAATGGAAAAACATGCCATGCTCATGGATTGGAAGAGCAAATACTGTTAAAATACTGTCTATGATACCCAAAGCAATCTACACATTAGTGCAATCCCATTCAAAACACCATCAGAATTTTTCAGAGTTGGAACAAACAGTCTTAAAATTTGTATGGAACCAGAAAAGACCCCAAATATCCAAAAGAATGTTGAAAAAGATAAGCAAAGCTAGAGGCATCAAAATTCCGGACTTTAGGCTATATTAAAAATCATCAAGACAGTATGGTATTGGTACAAAAACAAAAATGTAGATCAATGGAATAGACGAGAGAACCCAGAAATGGACCCTCAACTCTATGGTCAACTAATCTTAAACAAAACTGGAAAGGATATCCAGTGGAAAAAAGATAGTTTCTTCAACAGATGGTGTTGGGGAAACCGGACAGCCACATGCAAAAGGATGAAACTTGTCTACTTTCTTACACCTTACATAAAACTCAAAATGGATTAAAGACATACATGTGGGACAGACAAAAATACATTAAAATCCTGGAGATACAGGCAGCAGCCTCTTTGACCTAGGCTGCAGCAACTTCTTGCTAGACATGTCTCCCAAGGCAAGAGGAAAAAGCAGAAATGAATGACTGGGACTTCATCAAGATAAAAAGCTTTTGGACAGCAAAGGAAACAGTCAAAAAACCTGAAAAACAATGTGCAGAATATGAGAAAATATTCACAAATGACATATCAGATAAAGGGCTAGTACCCAAAATCTATAGTTTATCAAACTCAACACCATAAAAATTAAAAAAAAAAATCCCGTCAAGAAATGGCAGAAGACATTAACAGACATTTCTCCAAAGAAGACATGCAAATGGCCAACCGACACATGAAAAAGTATTCCACATCACCTGGCATCAGGAAAATCCAAATCAAAACTACAATGAGATACCACCTCACACTTGTCAGAATGGCTGAAATTAACAACTCAGGGAATAACAGATGTTGGTAAAGATTTGGAGAAAGGTGAACCCTCTCATACTGTTGGTGGGAATGGAAACTGGTGTAGCCACTCTGGAAAACAGTATGGAGGTTCCTCAAAAAGTTAAGCTATCCTATGACCCAGCAACTGCATTACTAGATCTTTATCCAAAGGATACAAACACAGTGATTTTGCACCATTTTGGTGCAAAATGGGAGTTTATTAAAGCACGAGGACAGGGCCCATGAGCAGGAAGAACTGCTGCCCCAGGGTTGTGAAGGGTGGCTGGTTACGTATCATGGAGTTGGGGAAAGTAAGGAAAAGGGAGGTTTCAGTAGAACTTTCATATGCTATAGAGGACCTATGAGATACCAGATACCAGAGGCCTTGCCATTGCCAAGGTCCTTTTGCCCTCTAGCAAGATATTAACATTAAGATTGGTTGAAGATTCCTAAAGAATGTCACACATGTCCCACCCAGGAGTGGGGGTGGGGGGTGGGTTGCAAGGAGTCAGCCTTTGCTTTGTCCTCAGTCAGCCTTCTCTTCCCTCATCATAATGAGCACTGAATATTATATGCAACTAATGAGTCACTTAATTCTACCTCAGTAACTACTAATAATACAATATTATGTTAGTTAAATTAAATTTAAATAAAGAATTAAAAATGTTTTTATGCTATTAGTCATCTGTAGAATGATTTGCAAAATGATGCAAAATATTTCTTCATTCTAGGTGCTTACACTCTAATTACAAAAAGAAACATATAAGACTCAGAGATGTTTATGGGAGATGATGGTTCTTTCTTTACTTCTGGGTGGTAGAGCACAGGATTCTCAGAGGTGATGCCCTAAACTCACATTCTAATATCTGTATTTACTCATATTATCTTGAAAATAGACAAGATATTTCTAGGGCAGTGCAAGATTACTTATTACTTGTAGCCATAACTACATGTTTTCAGATTTGCCCCAGGGTGATTTGATGAGAACCAAGGTCTTTGCACACCTAACTTTGTCAGTAAGGAACCTCCTGTTAGTGAGGAATGCCAGAAATATGAATCTAGGAGTTTATGTAGATCAGGGACAGTTATCCTCTCACTTCTCCTGAGGGAGGAAGAGAAACTGTTGTTCTATAATGTAGACAAATTTAGAAGAAACAGTAACATTTTCTTGGTTCTTATTATTTGGAATGTAAAAGTATCTCCGGGGGAAGATAAGACAAGTGTTTTCAAATTAAAAATGAGATCCATCTATTTTGGAATGTAAACACATAGACAAATTTTTCTCTAAATCTCTCAGGAAAATTCTTGGCTATTCAGTTGCCTTTTCTGTCAATCCTCTGAACTTCATTGTCTAAAGGAGATAAGAAGTTTATATCTTTTGAATGGGAGCAAATGTCTTTACCATTAGGAAACAATTGGCTGCCAGTCCAACACCACAGCCTGTGAGGAGCAAATGTTTTTCAGAGAAGTAAAAGCAAACATTCCCGTCTTATAGCATATCCATTTCTATAGCTCTAGAAGCCAGGACTTTGAAGGAATATTCAGAAAGATTTGTCTTCCCACGGGGATACACCTGAATTTAATAAAAAGTTTTTTAGTTGGTAAAAATAATGAGCTAGGTAATTTCAAGGCAGATATACTTAGGGAAAAGCCCTTCAGTTAGAGCCCTTCAGTTAGAAACAGGGACATCAATCTACTTTGCTTAGTTGTTGGATAAACCATATACGAAATGAGAGAAACTTTCCTCTTTTTTGGAAGTGAATAGAAAGAAGCCATTATTTTGGGATTAATTACAAAGAATTAGAAAAAGAAAAACTAACATTTTCTTTTATGTCTTCTCCCTTAGTGTAACTGTGGTAGCATATAGATATCCATATTATAAGAGCACTAAGTATCATAAGACATGTAAATAGGGCATGGAAATTACAGAAGCTGAAACATCTTAAGCACACTTCTCTAACCCATAAACAGTTATACTACTTGACTCTGCACAAATTGCCAGTGCCGGAAAATTTCTGTGGAAAGGCATTTTTTAGAGATGTAATACTGAGTCTTATGATCACAAGGGCATGTATTGTTATTGTGAGCTTGTCAGAAGATAAATGAGGATGTAGTTCTAGAAATTAATTAGCTGAAAAGAGTATCTACCTATTTCAGTAACTTTCCATGGAAAGTGTGCATTCAATTTTATGCCCCAAATTGTCTCTTTTTACAGCTATTAGCTAGTACTTTTTTAGAATCCTATAACTGATAATGAATGAGATAAGTGTTAAGCCAGCTTAAAAATGTAATTGATATTGTTTGAGTAAAAATATCATTATGAGAACATAATTTTAAGGTTATAAAAATTTATTATTTTTGTCTTCTAAGTGTCTTCCATTTGAAGGTTAATACA
This sequence comes from Mustela erminea, assembly GCF_009829155.1. NCBI lineage: Eukaryota > Metazoa > Chordata > Mammalia > Carnivora > Mustelidae > Mustela > Mustela erminea. The sequence goes on along the minus strand of NC_045628.1, from coordinate 41,570,292 downwards.
TAATTAAAATGTTTCTTTTTTCTATTTTTCTCTCATCCTAAATGTCATTAATAGTCTACTCAGTGTTGGTTAAAAAAAAAATGCATAAAATTTCTCTAATTCCAGATTTACCATGGCTTTCCTGCTATCTATCATAATGTGTCATACATATAGCTATCTCTTAACCTATTCCTAAATATATTTTAATTATTCTGAAGTTATGGACAATAAGCTATGCATATCATTTGATAAAAACATTCACTTAAAAAACTTGGGTTTTCTCCAAAATGAACATAACCAATAATAATACTAGATTTGATTTTTCTGGTACTTGATTATGTCATATCAACTTCATCTTTTTTGTTACTTCATAAATAAATCTTTGATAAAAGACTGATTAAGAATCTGTTATGTGTCACAGACTCAGCTAGGTAAAGCCTTACAAAGATGACTGAGCCCAGAAGCAATTATATATAGCACAATAATTAATCTCAATGGCTTTGAAATCAGATAGACTTGGGCACAGTTCCAATTCTATCATTTAGGGTTTAGGTATGACATTCTGGATGGTAATTGTATGAATTTTAGTAATTTAGTTTAACTGTAAAATAAAAATGCCAATACTACTACTAATGAAATCAGAAATATTACTTCAAGTAAATATAGACATAGACCTTATGCCTTTCACAGAATCAACTCAAATGTGTTATCGATCTAAATGAAAAATACAAAACAATGAAAATCTTAAGAGATAATAAAGACTAAAAGCTAGATGTTATAGGATGAAATATGGAAATTTTTGCAAAATACATTTAAGGTATGCAAAGAACTCTTAAAACCCAACAGTAAGAAAATAAGCAACATAGTTAAGAAATGGGCAAATGATCTGAACAGACATTTCACCAAAGAAATATACAGATGGTAAGTAAGCATATGAAAAGATGCTCAGCATCATATGTCATGTGAATTGAAAATTAAAATAGCAGTGAGATACCACTGCGTATCTGTTTGAATGGCTAAAATTTAGAATACAATAAATGTTGATGAGGATGTGGTGCAACAAGAACTCTCATTCATTGATGATAAAAGTGCAAAATGGTACAGCCTCTTTGGAAGGCAGGTTTTCTTTTTCTTACAAAATTAAACATACTTTTACCTTATGATCCAGCAATCACATTCCTTGGTACCCAAATGTTGTGAAAACTTATGTCTACACAAAAGCATGCACACAAATGTTTATAGCATCTATTTTCATTACTGTCAAAACTTGAAAGCCGTCAAGATATCCTCCAAAAGATGAATTGAATATATATATATTCAACTTTATATATATATACTTATATATATATATTTATATACATTTATATATCCACATATAAAATATAGATATTTTTATATAAATAAATTCATATAAAAATATCTATATTTTATATGTGGATATATAAATGTATATAAATATATATAAATATATATAAAGTTGAATATATATTTATATATTTATATAAATAAATTTATATAAAAATATCTATATTTTATATATGGATATATAAATGTTTATAAATATATAAATTATATATTAAAAAATATATATATATGGAGGAAAACTTAAATGCATACTGCCAAGTAAAAGAGACCAATATGAAACAAGAATACTGTGTGACTCCAATTATATGACATTTTGAAAGGATAAAATTATGGAGACAATAAAAAGATCAGTGGTTGGCAGAGAGTTGGGGGAAGGAATAGAGAAATGACAAGGTTCAGCACAGGAGATTTTTATGGCAGTAAAACTATTCTGTGTATACAGTAATTGTGGACACACGCCATTACACATTTGTGAAATTCTGTAAGATGTACAACACAAATGGTAAACTCTGATGTAAACTATGGACTTAAATTAATAATAACATTTCAGCAAGTATTCAGCAATTGTAACAAATGCACCAAAATAATATAAGATATAATTAATAGGACAAATTCTGTGCAGGAACAGAAGGGAGTACATGGTAACTTTTTGTACTTTCCAATTTTTGTAAACCTAAATCTGCCATAAAAAAACCTTAGTTTTAAAAAAGGTAAAAGAAAGATTTTGAGAAAAGTGTGGAAAAATATATAGTTGAATGTGAGAATTAAATAAGATTTTTCATCAAGCTCTTAGCCAAAAGCATGGTAAGTATATATTAAGTAATATATATCAAAATTGGAGCTAAATGGTATGAGTTATGTTGATGAATATGATAATAATGATGAAGAAAAAAGGGTATGATCTATATGATAGTAGCCATTGGACCACTAAACACTCAAATTCAGAATAAATGAATATTTATATCAGGGTTAGATGTTGAATAAAACTATGTAGAGATTTTCCACAGAAATATGTCATTTGAGCTGTGATTTGAATGATAAGTAAATCTGACTAGAAAGAGTAGAAGATAAAGAGCTTTTCTGAAAAAAAAGTGGCATTCACAAAGCAATGGATATATCACATAAACTGGTACATTTGGGAAACTGACTAGAAAACATATCTGAAGCATTGAATTCATGGCAAAAAAGGAGATGAATCTATAAGTCAATAACCCTTAAAAGATGATCTATAAATTGCTTGATTTAAATTGTAAAAGCTTAAACAAGTAGCATTGCATTCCTTTTATTATAAATTAGCTATTTGCTTTACACATTCAGATTAATGAGTTATTGGAGAAGATTTCTAGACTGCTTATCTGCTGTTTTATACATTTATAAAAATGCACTATTTTAGATGTGAATTGGATTAAGAAATTTAGGATTAATAGTGACTAGATAAAATTACTCCAGAAATATCTAGGTAGTTGAGTACTTCAGGAAATTTTCATTGCTAACTTGAACACAAAATATAATAAAATATTTTGCCTACTTTCTTCATTAAAAACTTTACTGAGGGTGTGTGTGGGAACTCAGTCCTTTAAACATCCTACTCTTGATTTCCACTTGGGTCATGATCTCAGGGTCATGGGATCCAGCCCTGCATTGGGCTATGCATTCAGCCCAGAGCCTGACTGAGATTCTCTCCATTTCCCTCTGCCCCTCCCTGCTCATGCACATATGCTCTCTTTCTAAATAAAAATCTTAAAAAATATATATTGAGAATGTTTGAAGTTGCTAATAAAGTTTAATATAATCACTGAAAAGGCATGAATGGATATTTTTGTCTCTCCTTATATTTTTCAGTGATAGCCTAGCTGGATATAATATTCTTGGCTGCATGTTTTTCTCATTTAGTGCTCTGAATATATCATGCCAGTTCTTTCTGGCCTGCCAGGTCTCTGTGGATAAGTCTGCTGCCAATCTAATATTTTTACCATTGTATGTTACAGACTTCTTGTCCTGGGCTGCTTTCAGAATTTTCTCTTTGTCTCTAAGACTTGTAAATTTTACCATTAGATGATGAGGTGTGGACCTATTCTTATTGATTTTGAGGGGTGTTCTCTGTGCCTCCTGGATTTTGATGCTTGTCCCTTTGCCATATTAGGGAAATTCTCTACAATAATTCTTTCAATATACCTCCTGCTCCCCTCTTTCTTTCTTCTTCTTCTGGAACCCCAATTATTCTAATGTTGTTTCCTCTTATGGTATCACTTACCTCTTGAATTATCTCCTCATGGTCCAGTAGTTAGTTGTCTCTCTTTTGCTCAGCTTCTTCATTCTCAGTCATTTGGTCTTCTATATCACTAATTCTCTCTTCTGCTTCATTTATCCTAGTAGTAAGAGTCTCCATCTTTTTATTGTACCTCATTAATAGCTTTTTTGATTTCCACTTGGTTAGATTGTAGCTCTTTTATTTCTCCAGAAAGGGTTTTTATTTCTCCAGACAGGGTTTCTCGAATATATTCCATGCCTTTTTCTAGCCTGGCTAACACCTTGAGAATCATCATTTTGAACTCTAGATCTGACATATTATTAATATCCAGATTGATTAGGTCCCTAGCCTTTGGTACTGCCTCTTGTTCTTTTTTTTTTTTTTTTTGTGGTGAGTTTTTCTACCTTGTCACTTTATCCAGATAAGAATATATGAAGGAGCAAATAAAATACTAAAAGGGTGGTTAAGACCCCAGGAAAATGTGCTTTAACCAAATCAGAAGAGGCTCCAAATTGTGTGAGAAGAAAGGGGGCAAAAAGAAGTTCAGAAAAAAATAATAAAGAAAAATATAAAAAAGAAAATATATATATTAGACTGGTGACTAGAACAGGGTCACCCACTTAATTTTGGGAGTATTTTGGTCTCTTAGAAGAAACTGCCTCCCAAAATTTTAAAGAATGAAAAACATATATAGGACTAAACACAATAACACAATGAAGGGATAGAATAGGACTACAAAAATGAAAAAAATTGGGGCGCCTGGGTGGCTCAGTGGGTTAAGCCACTGCCTTCGGCTCAGGTCATGATCCCAGAGTCCTGGGATTGAGTCCTGCATCGGGCTCTCTGCTCAGCAGGGAGCCTGCTTCCCTCTCTCTCTCTCTCTGCCTGCCTCTCTGTCTACTTGTAATCTCTGTCAAATAAACAAATAAAAAAAAAATGAAAAAAACTTTTTTTAAAATTTCTAAAAAAGGAGTTGATAAGATAAGTTGGTTGGGATAATAAAGAAAAAGAAAGTGGAGAGAATTTGCTCAGTCTGGAGACTAGGACAAAGCCTTGTGCTAGATTTAGGGTATATTTTGATCTATTAGAAGAAGTATCCCATATTTTTTTAGAAAAAAAAAACTCCTATGTGTATACAAAAAATAAAGTTAGATACAATGAATGATAAAATATGACCATAATAATGAAGGTTCAAAAAAGATCTTTTTTTTTTTTTATGAAAGTATTGTTAAGATAAACTAGTTTAAAAATGCTAAAAGAGGAAAGAGTAGAAGTTAAAAAAAATTAACATAAGAAAACATAAAATTTAAAAAAATTAATTAACTTTGCAAGACTAAAGAATCACGGGGAGAAAGACATGAATTCCATGTTTTGCTTTCTCCTCCTCTGGAATTCTGCTCTTCTCCTTGGTAAATGAACTTGGCCTTAGCTGGATTTCTTGCTGATCTTCTGGGGAGGAGCCTGTTGTAGTGATTCTCAAGTGTCTTTGCCAGAGGTGGAATTGCCCCACCCTTACCAGGGACCAGGCTAAGTAATCCATTCAGGTTCGATTTCTGGAGCTTTTGTCCCCTGAACACTTTCAGTAGAGTTCCAGAACACGGGAATGCAGATGGCGGCCTCCCAATCTCTGGTCCCGAGGAGCTGAGAGCTCTGGGCCCCACTCCTCAGTGTGCCCTCAGAGAGAAGCTCTCAATTACCCCCATCTCCTTGGCCTCCATCTTCACTCTGAGCTCACCCAGCCTGTGGCCAAGTGTTTCTGTCTCTGGCACACAGCCCTGCCAGGAGTCTCCAAACCCCGCAAATCCCTGTGTTCTTCCACGGGGGTTTCCCCAGATCTTGTGGGCTCCCTGCTCACGGAGCAGTGATTTATGTGATCACAATTTAAGGTAACCCTAAGTTGAGAGCTCACTCCTCAGTTATGTCTCTGTAGCTAGCTTCCCTGCTCTAATACCTGTGAGCTCTGTGACACTCAAACACCCCCAATCCTTCTGTGACCCCTCAGGAACTGAGTCCTTGCTGTCCCCATGTGGGCTTCACCCCAGCTTAGCCTCTGGAGTAATGTTACTCAGTGGAGCAGACCTTTAAAAAAGTTCTGATTTTGTGCTCCGTTGCTCCAAGATCTTGCTGGGAGCTGGCCCCTCCCCCCACAGTCTCTCTTCCCATCACTTTGGATTCACTTTTCCACCGGTCCTACCTTTCAGAAAGTGGTCAATTTTCTGTTTCTAGAATTGCTGCTCTTCTTCTCTTCAATATCCTGTTGGATTTGTAGGTGTTCAGAATGGTTTGATAAGCTATCCAGCTGATCTCCTGCTACCTGATGTCATCTCAGCCTGCTACTTCTCTACCATCTTGACTCCTCCCGAAAGGACATTTTTTGTATGGTTTAACAGAAAGCAATTTGCCACAGAAATAATTTCTGAGGTTTATTTGAAAAAGCATTCTCCATAAATGTATGTATATTCAGAAATAGAGTTTTTTTCTGTTACATGACGTTATATTTCATAGATGAGTAAGTGGTGAAAATACTTCATAATTACACTTTTGTAAATATTCTACAACATACAATTTTCTGATTACTAGTAATGAGAATCATTAAGAAACCTTCTTTTAAAAGTAACATAAGCTTTAAATTTTTACTGTGTTATTTAAAATATATATCCTCTTCCTTATATTTTATTATTAAAATGTATGTACTTTTAGATAGTTCTTTATTGTACTATTCTTCTCCTAAATATAATGCTGTCAGCCTCAAAATTGTTGGGTTGGGTTGTCTTTTTTTTTTAAACTAAACTCTAGTAGGACCCTAATAACAGTGATGCATGACTTAAAGATCACAAGGTGATTGATGGCTTCCTATAGGTCTGATAATGACTCTGTCTAAAATGAAAATACAATTTATCTGGTGTGAAAAATACAGTGGTCCCTAAAGCCTCTAAAGTATCAATATGGATGTTCATAGGAAGTAACAGTAGTCATTATGGTTCAAGTTTACCACAGTTAAATTCAGTCTTTGAGGCACCATTTATTACCATCCCAAGTATTTTTTTTTTATAGTATCCATAAGCAGAATTCATGGTCATCCTAGAGAGACCAAACTTATAAGTTACTATATCAACTTCTAAAAGTTAACGAGTAGCCTGGGGAGTTATGATTTACTGTCAGTCCAGCAAGAAATGTCAGTGCCCTAGAATATGAGGAGGCAAGTGTCATCTAGCCGGATTTGTGAACTTTTCACTTCGCCATTCACTAGACAGCAAACAGAAAATTAGTCTATAAATAATTGAACTTGAAATTTTTTTGAAAATCTATCACAGCATGTTAAAAGCAATTTTGTTCTCGAATTAGCTCTCCACAAGTAGTAAATATGTCAAACAGCCTTTAAATAATGCAACATATAGAGCAACAGATAAGAAGGTTTAATAAGAATAAGAGAAAAGAAGACATTAGAAAATATACATGATGTATGATTTTGTTGGTTGTATTTTCTTTCTGAGAAAATTGGAATATAAATCTGATTTTAAAATGCCCATTAAAAGTAGACAATTTGCATAATGATGTTTTAATATTCTAGGAAAATGATACAAATTTGTAAATAAACATTTCTAATATGCCCTTCTCTATTCTGTACACAGAGAACATATGTTTAAACCTTCTTAGGAATGAAAACAGAGTTACAAGTGACTCAGTGCTCATAAAGATACAGGAAAAGATGAGGGGTGAAATGTTTCAATGAAAGCTCTGCTATGTGGTTCTTTAACAGCATTCTGGTCAGATATTCAAATGAAAGGACACCAAGATTTTAGGTAGTTTTAGGAAACTATCTTCATGACACTTAGCATTTATTTTTTATCCTTTTTATATTTTGATACATTTAAAATAGAAAAAAATGTATCACTTAACCTTGGTATTAAAGAAAGTACAGTTAATTTTGATATCTGATATATAATCAAAATTAATACAAATTAAATTAAACAATTAAACAATTAAATTAAACAAATAATATAATTAAATTAAATTTGTAATAATGTTTATTAAATTTATTTATTTTTTAAATTTATTTTAATGGTAAACAATTCTAAACTTAGATGAAATAGTAAGAATAGTACAAATAGCATTCTTATTCCCAAACCGGTTAAAAATAAGTTACTGAGAAGATGATTCATTTCCAAATACTTGGATGTATTTCTTACAAATGAGGGCATTCTATTATGTAACCACATACAACTGTCATAATCAGGAAATTGACATTGAAGAAGTGCTTTAGAACTCTGAAACTATTTACTCCTCATCAAACTTTATTTACTCAATTTTGTTTATATATTATGTCTTTATCTATTTAGAGAGCACATGCATGTGAACAAGTGTTTGAGGGGGATCAGAGGGAGAGGGAGACAACCCACTCCATGCCCAGCAGGGAGCCTGATGTCAGGTTCAAACTCATAAAACTGAGATGATGACCTGAGCTGAATCAAGAGTTGGACACTTAACCGACTGAGCCACCCAGGTGCTCTTATTTACTCTTGTGTATCAGTCTGTTTCTATACATGCCTATTTTATTTATTAGTCATAATTCCTTATTATCATTATTTTGAAATCTCAGATTTCGACAGTGAAAGTCCCTCAAGGACCTTTTTGTTCCAGCTTTGACATGCTTACATCATTCCTTTATTTTTTTTTAAAGATTTATTTATTCATTTATTTGACAGACCGAGACCACAAGTAGGCAGAGATGCAGGCAGAGAGAAAGAGGAAGCAGGCTCCCAGCCAAGCAGAGAGCCCAATGTGGGGCTTGATCCCAGGACCCCAGGATCATGACCCGACTGAAGGCAGAGGCCCTAACCCTCTGAGCCATCCAGGTGCCCCTGCCTACATCATTCTATGAGCACATTGTAATTTGGTCATGTGTGTGCCTTCACACACACACACACACACACGTATGATGTTTCTGATCATTTTCCAATTTTTTGTCCCAGTCTTAGAAACAGTCCTATTTTTCCAAGGTGTTTTGGTTCCTCTTAGAGGAGAATGATATTTATAAACTATCCAGAGATAGGTGTGCTCTGTTGTTATAGTTGTTGTAGTTATAAATGATATTTATAAACTAATGATATTTATAAACTATCCAGGGATAGTTGTGCTCTGCTGGGTTGTCACTGCTCCTAGACCTTCTCAGTGGAAAATCCAAAGATTATATGAATGTGTGTACACACAAACATATGAATATGTATTCAGTGCATATAATTTATGCATCTAAAACTTACATCCATATGTGTGTGTATATATGCATGTCTGTGTATGCGGGCATATAGATTTACATATATATAAAATATACTGCTACAAATTTACACCAACATCTCCAATTCTATCCAGTACAATAATGTTTATTTTAATTTTCTCCTTTAACATATTTATGCATTCTCTATTGTAAGGAAACTGGGTATAATTATATTTAATCCGTTTTCTTGTGGATAAATCTCATTATATAAGGCCCATGCTCCATGGAAATACCTTCTCAGTCTCTTCAGCTTCCATTCTGCTCTATTCTGCATGATAATTCAGATGTGGCTGTATAATGCCTAGTAAATGTGTGGATACTTGAGAAGGTAAAATGTGGTTGGATAATATAGGTTGGTGGTCATCATCCATTCTCAATAGTCTTCTGACATGCTTTCCTCAATGGCAAAATTGATAAATTTAAAAACTGCATTTTCAATACTTATATGTAGCTAGTGTTCTTAGAGTAATTAAGTTCCACCAAATATATTTATTTATGTAGTTTTGGCAAATAGAAAGGAGCGAGATTTTGTACACTACTCTTTCTGCAATTTCTGCAGATTCTGGATTCTCCTAGCCTCTTATCATGGCATTTCTAATCATGGCTGGCTTACTTTGGTATACCCATTTAGTCCTAATACTGTAGCCAGAGGTTGTAATGACAGCTGCCAGAATGCAAAGAAGGCTAGCTGCCTTAGTTACCTAGATTTTTTTATAAGACTCCCAAAGTCATTTCTGAAATTCAAACCAGAAATTGTTTCTTTAGCATTCCTAATGGCATTAGAAGAGAGAGAGCTAGATACTTAGAGAATGAATGTTTATCTTTCTGCTATAATCTAGAATAAGAATAGAAATTTCATTCATTGTAAAGACTGATATGCCCAAACACATAAAATAGTGCTTGGTCCTAAGACTTTGCTTAAAATGATAATGTAAGACCTGAACTTGATAAATTTTCTTTATTTTCAAGAATCTAGTGCAATTAAAAATTCAGTCCATCCCATTTACTGTGAGATCCTCCTTTCACTTGGGTTTTTCAGAGAAGACTTTTGATCTGTTTAAGCCACTTATTTAAAGAAATCAAAGGTGAATCATTGATTATAAGGATACGAGATCATGCCATGTTATCTATCAATACATAAATCTAGGTAAATGTGGTAGCAGAATTCTATTGTTATTTGAAAGCTATCTATGCAAGGTCAAGTTCTAGCAAATTCTGTAATGATTTACATGAGTATGTAACTTATATTTCCAGTGCACTTACCCAGGAGCCCAAGAGAAATTTGTAATGATCTGTTGCCTGAAGAAGAAACAATTGGCTTTGATTTATGTGTTCTTCAAATATGCTGGTACCAGCTGGGATTAGACCCCTGGAGCCTCGCTCAAGGGTTTTTCTTCTTCTAAACTTATTTTGGTGGACTAAACTTAAAGCTTTATATCTTTGCTGTCAACTTCGGGAGGGAAATTGTCTAGTAGTATCAATCTATAATGATTCATGAATAGTTACTGTTTTGTAAATAACCTGGAATTTGCAGTAATCAAGAATGAAGAGTTGGTTACATTGAGGTTTGGGTTATGAGTGGAACACTTAAATTAATTTTAGAATAGGACGATTTCCTTCCAATCTGAATGTTCATCAATTCTTGTAATAATTAAATGGACAAAGGAGACCTATTTGTGAAATATTTCAGCAATTTTATTGAGTACTTACTATAGACTAGGCATTGTTCTACAGCCAGGGATACAAACATAACATAAAACAGACAAAGTACCTGTATTCATGTAATGTTCATATAGTTGTGGAAACAGATAAGTAAGGGGCACCATCAATATGAAAATGTGTAATACAGTGGATAATATTTAGTATTAAAGGGAGAAACTAAAGTTGAAAGTGGCTGTAATGTTATACAAGGTGCTTAATGTAGCTGAGCCAAAGGTTAGGAAGTGGTTAGAGTGTAAATTATACTGCTACCTGAGGAAAAAGCATTTTAGCAAAAAGAAGATCAAGTACAAAATATCTGAAGAAGAGCAATATTCCAGGAATGTTGAAAAGGCCAGTGTAACTTAAGCAGAATGGAAGACAAGAGAAATTCAGTAGGTCATAAAATGAAAGAGAAAACTGGTTAGATTACTCATAGTTTGAAGTTCATTGAAAGATATTTGTTGTTTTTTTCTCCAAGGGATTTGGGAAGCCCAGTGGAGGTTTTTGAACAGAGATGCAACTTGATATAAGTTTATTTCAACAGGCTCACTCTGGCTACTATGTCGAGAGAAAGGTGGAATGAGAGAGACAAACTGGCAATAATTCAGATAGGAGATAAAGAGCTCGTACTGAGAAATCACTCACCTCTTCTTTCTGTCCCCAGCATAGTGGTTCTTCAATGGGATTACAGATATCATTATCATATGACTCAGATAGCGGTAATTTATGAACTCAACAATTGGCCACATCTACTGTCAGATATTCAATCTGCTAGCAACTTCACCAGAGCTATGCTATGACACTACTCTACAGATTTGCTTATGTTGGATTCTTTCATTAAGAAGAACATAATATTATATCCATACTATATTAGATATTTAATCTGGTTGTGTATTTGCTCTCCTTAACCACTACACTTTTCTACCACCACCTGGAAACTCACTAAATACTGCACTACTGGTCACAGTAGACAAAACAAAGTTGGTTTTGAACATAATGGATTATATTATATCAAACTCTGAGAGAGTGATATATGTCCATGGGTCTCATTGACCAGAAGCAGCTACTCATAAAATAATTTGTACTGATTTGTTGAAGACTTAGTTCTCATGTTTATATCCTTCAATGTTTGTTATGCTTCTTTAAGTTTATATTTTCTCGAATACTATTCCTCTGATCATTTCTTCACAATTGACACATGATAGGTAGGCCTGGGGAACATAGAGGACAATCAGTAATGTTTAATGAGTGGAGGACTTTCAATAACTTGCAAATCTTACAATGACCTAATTTTTTTACCTAATCTTCCATTTAAAAATAATACTTAATCTCAACATATGCATATTCTCCACATGCTTGTTGTTTTAAAAATTGATTTTTCCTACAATTGTAGTAATAGGGACTTTCTCAGAGGTCTATGAAGACAGGAACAAGTCTAACTTATTTTCCTTTCCATAGGTAATGATTCTTACACACTTACTAAATATGAGATTTGTTAAAGAGACAACACAACTAAAAAAATAATTTCTGGAATATGAAAAAGCATTTCAAGATAGTCATATAAAAATTATAGCATAGACAAATAATAGGAAATGAATTAAAGTTGATACTACAGAAAGGTACATAAAAAAACATAATAGATATTAAATGTCTCACCTTTTAAAACATATTTTTATAAATATTTTAAATATTTTAGTCTAGGATATTAGACTAGAATAGAACACTAGAAAAGTGCTGTTCCTAGGCTTTGAAAAGAGGAAATATATAACCTTTGAAATCACTGACCCTTAACTTAATTCTTTCAGTAAAAACCAAAGAAAAAACACAAAAATGTGCTATAAAATCAATTTACCAGCACTTGGAAGAGAAAAGTTTAATTTGAAGGGCAATATTACAATGGAGAATGATTATTCATTTGCTTAGTGACCTAGAGACCAACTGGCACTTTTTGCAGTTTTCTTGGGTGAAAGAGAGTAACATTTGTCTGCTGTTGCCAGCAAGTTGCCTCCTGGCCAGTCAACAGGGGAAATATTCTGGTCTATTTTATGGGGGTAATTTACCCCTGGAATTGGTTAATAGCAACAATGGCTTCATAAAATACAAGTCCTATCAAACTAATCTAAACTTGATCAATCAAGGGAAAGCAGTAGATGCAATCTTTCTTGACAGAAGCAATGATTTTGGCACTACTGCTCATGACATATTTCTTAGTAAAGCAGGAAAACATGTTCTTGTTAGTGTTCGACTTTTAGTTGAGTGCACAACTCCATTTGATCCTGTCTTAAAATATATTTGCTTCCTTTTTTGGTAATAAGTGGATAATAACAACAAGAACCATAACAAGAGCAAAAAATAAGAAGCATTGAAGGGGGAAAAGAAAAGACTATTTTTTATATATAAGCGGAATCCAATTTCACTCACTAACAGTGATGATATTATCAGCTATATTTTAGGCACTATTACTTTTTGTGCATAATATACATTGGTTCACATTGACTCAATCATATCTGTTATACTGATAATTAGCTCAAATTTATTCCTGACTAGGAGCCAAAACTTATAAACCAAGATTTCTCTAGGTGTAAACTAATGCTTATTACATTCTATTCTGTCACTTCCCAATGCATAATTTTTAATCTTATTTCTTCTGTTTACCTCTGTTGAACAAAATAATGTAAGATTTTCTCAATATATTTATTGGAAGGGGTAGATAAGCCCTGTTCAGGTCACTGTGTTTACCAGTAGGCTAACTGAAATGTACACATAAATACAGGTGACTTCGATTGGCATGGAATAAATATGTATTAACCAAGTAAGGCACTTCTTAGGCCTCTTTTTCTATGCACGTGACTTGCTGTCCGTTTTTATAGCAGAGATACTCCTTTACCAGAAATGAGTCCAAATCCACAATTATGGTATCAAACAAGTATTCTAATCTATTTCAGAGTTGAAAGTGACATCTAAGGTAAATTTGTCTTGTCTATGCTTGAATTCCCTCTATAACACTGAATTAAACTTCTTTAATTGGAATTTTATTTATTGAGTACTTTCTCTTTAGCTGGCACTATGCTAGATTCTAAATAAACAAAGATATAAGCCTTACAAGGGGTTCACAAATTAGTTAAGAGATAGGGTAAAGATATAAATAGGGATATAAACAAATTAACACAATAAAATTAATGTGTCAAAAGTTTCCACAAGATATAATAGAAACATGGGGAATAAACTCCTCCTCTCTTTCTGAGGAAGTCAGAAGACTCAGACAGACAGTTAACCTTGGGATTGAAAATAATGAAGAAGCAAGAGTCAGAGAAGAAAGGCACAGAGAATGAGAAATAACTGGTTTCATAGAATATATCATGTACATTTAATGACAAGTAGCTCAATATACCTGGGCATAGCACTTGTCATAGCTAACCAAAATTATTTTGCTCCAGTATTTATCCCAATAGATTGTAGGGTTTTGGGGGAAAAAAAGATACCTATACATCTTTGTAATTTTAGTTCCCAGCAAAATGTCTGCTAAATTAAGAATTTTTAATAGAAATTTTGCCTGACCAATTAAAATTTGGAGCTGTAATCATTAATGGTGTAGCTGGAGCCATAAGTTTAGGTAAAATGCTCATAATGTCTGTGAAGAGTAAGAAGAAAAGAAGTCCAAAGATCTAACTTAGTAAGTATCAATACTGAAAGGTGAATAGGAAAAAGAAAACGCATGCGAGATCATGCAAAAGAATAGTTGGATACAATAAAAGATTATATATACAGGATATATACATATATATGATATATATTTATTTAATATTTAATATCTCATATATATATATGTGTGTACACACACGTTCACTCCCCCCCCACACACACACAAATAGAAAAAACAACCAAGCAAGACCAATCTTTTAAGATGTGTGTGGGCATAGTGACAGCAAAATGTCAAATAAGTTAAATATATTCATAAATTATAACTGCTCAGAGGTAACTGCAAATATATGGGGAGTTGTTTTGTGAAGTGATTGGGCCTAACTTATTATCTTGAGCTGAAGAATCAATTGATGCTAAGTAATTACATTAGTCCTATAAGGCAAGTTCTATGTACAGTCTGTTTTTAGAAATGAGAACACTATGGTTAGAGCATTAAATAAATAACCCAAAGTATTCCAGCTAATTACATGTAGAGCAGAGATATAAATCCAAGTGACTTACTGACAGTGATGTGTTAGACCTGGCCCAAGCTTTCTGGAGCTGTTTAATGAATGTTTCAAAAATTTGAGAACCAATTGTTAAATCATTGGTAGCATGAAATAGGCCATGTTAGGAATATTTATACCACAAAAAACTGGCAAACACTTTGTCAGTTATTTTTTTTTTTTTATTGGAGAGCCAGTTTAGTGACAGATAACTGTAGGGCCCAGGTTATTAAATACTGATATTTAGGCAAAGAGTTGAATTATTAATAAAGACATTTATCTGTATTCTTTTTTTTTTTCTTAAAGATTTTATTTATTTTGGGGGGGAGCATAGGGAGAGAGAGCATGAGAGGGAGGAGAGATGGAGGGAAGAGCAGAGAAAGAAGGAGTAGCAGACTCCCTGCTGGGCAGGGATCCAAATGTGGGGCTCAATCCCAGGATCCTGAGATCATGACCTAAGCCAAAGGCAGACACTTAACCAATTGAGACACCCAGGAGTTCCAGGAATTATCTGCATTCTTAAGCTTAAGGTAATATTCTACCCATGTGTACATTATTATTTGGTTTATATAGTTTGGTTACATATAAATATATATATATATAATATATATATTATATATATAAATAGTTTATATAGTTTGGTTATATATAAAAATGCTAGATATGCTCTAGATCTAGAAACTTCTGAATTATTTTTTTAAAGATTTTGTTTGAGAAAGAGAAAGTGAGAGAGAGAGATTATGAATGGCGGGGAGAGGTAAAGGAAGAAGTGACCCCCTCACTGAGCAGGGAGCCTGAGGCAGGACTGGATCTCAGGACGCTGGGATCATGACCTGAGCTGAAGGCAGGTGCTTAACCAACTGAGCCACCCAGGCACCCTAAAATTCTGAATTATTCTTTACTACTAATAGGAATTTATCTTACAAATAAATACTAACACATTAACATTTTCATAAATGCAAGTATATTCATAGTAATATTGCTTAATATTAAAAGACCATATACAACCTAAAAATCTTTCTTTCAAACATCCAATATCATGTAACTTTTAAAAAGAATAAAACAATTGTATATATTTACATAAGGAATGATCTCTAAGGCACAAATGACTAGAAGAAGATGTACAGCAGTGCATATAACATGTTATTTGTGGTAAATGTTTATGTACATGTCTCTAGATGAGCAAAATACGTATGACAAAACATTTATGCATTTGGTAGTAGCTTCTTTTTGGAAGGAATATTGGGCAGCTGAAATAAAGAATTTGGTGGAAGACTTATAATGTATTGTTTTATGAATGGGTTACTATACGATTATTAAAATCATTTAGTAAAAACATTGAGAAGATGAATACTTAAGGAAAACTGGTTAGTGGATATAAAAGACTTCTAATTTTAGATATTTTAACATTTACCTGATTTAACAACGTGCATATATATCTTTTTAATTGGATACCGACTGTACTTGTCTACCCCGTATTCCCTCACTTGCTCCCAAGAAATTGTTGGAAACCCCCTTTAATCATTGCTCTTGGGTTTTTGACCTTCATGCACTTACTGTTACATAAACTTAAGCACTTCTTACCTTGTAAGATAACCTTGCTCAGAGTAGCACACATTCTCTCTGATAATACCCTAAATTTGCTGTACAAGTCTTGTTTATCCTTCTCACAAGGGCAAAAGTTTCCATCTGCTGTATTCTCATTCCTGCTGTATTCCTTCTCCTCTCATAGTAGGGATATTACTAATTCCTTTTTCTTTACTTTTTATCATCCCACTCTAAGCAATTTTAAGCTGGTTATTAGATATATTTTCCTGAATCACAAATTTATTTTACGCATAACTGAAATACTCAGTCAGTGACTTCCTGTTCTATAAAATAAAGAACAAATACACAGTCTTGCAGTCAGATCCCTTCACAGTGTGGTTGCAGTCTGGTGTATTTTAGGAATTAATATAACCAGTTATTCAAAATAGGATCAAGTACATTAGAATGTCAGCCATGGTGTGAATACATTTATCCAGAATCAGTCTGAAAACATAGTACGAGTAAAATTCAAGGGAAAATAATATGATAAAAGGGCCAAAGACTATCCTAAAACATGAACTTGAGCGGATCAGAGTGATCCTAAAAATTGGGTAAATGATCTTCTTTTTTTTAAAGAAAAAAAGTTGCATCCTTATGTCTGTAAGGCTACAAAACATAAAGAAACGACTAAATGGTGGACAGGGTGAATATTGGTAGTGTGTGTGACTAAGCATTGGTTTTGGAATTGGCATTGGTGACTACTATATGCCACAAATACAGAGGTATACACACATATAATTTAAAGTGTACATTATCCTTAAATTTCAAATTTATGGTTCTCTCTTTATTTGCTAATTCATGGCATTAGAAACTATGTCCCAGGAAAATTAGGTTGCAGATGTTATTCTTCCGTGCCTTAATCTCTTCACCTCTTATCATTTGATATATCTGATACTCAGACTTAGTCTACAGTACTTACATTTTTTATTTATATTTCAAATATCTTAATGTTATAAATAATAGATATTAATGCCTCAAATTTATTTTTATACATGTTAATATGTGATCTATTTGTCTCTATCTTATCTACCTACCAATCTATCTATCTAATATTACTAATTCTATTTGGCCAGAAAAATTTGCTGAATTTCATTTCCCTTCTTCACCACTTGGGATGAATGCTGTATCATGTATTTTTTATTATTTATTTATATATACATTAAGAAAAGGGCACAGATTGTAAATTCATAGCTGGATAATTTCGTTAGTTGAACTCACCTAAGTAACTGGAACCCATCTCAAGAAATAGAAAATTTATCTCCATCCTACAGGTCTCCTTTGTCTTTTCCAATCATTAACCACAAGCGTAATAGCATAGACAATTTCATGTTTTTTTCATTTACATAAATGGAGTCTTACAGTGTATACTTTTAAATTTAGCTTATTTTTATCAAGAGCATATTTGAGTGGTCCATGTATTATTGCAAATGATGGGAAATCTTTCATACTCATTGTGATAGAGAATTGAGTATATTAATATGTCACAATTTATTATTTCTAACTCCTGGTGGATATTTGAGTAGTTTTCAGCTTGGGGTTTTTAATAGTGTTAATATGAACATGTAGTGTGTATCGTCATATATATATATATATATATATATATATATTCTATATGTAATAACAATATGTAATATAATATATATTACACACAATATGTTACACATATCATATATTATATATGTGATATATATGTTGCATATATAAAATATGATATATGTATGATATATTAATATATATGTAATATATATTTCTGAAAGTTAGGTGCATAAGAGTGGAATTGTTGAAGCATTTGAAATGCATATGTTTAACTTTATATGCTTCCAAATTTTTCCAAAGTGGCTATAGTATTTTGCAGTTTCCACTACCAGTGTATGAAAGTTCCAGTTGCTATAAATGGTTGTCATAAATTACTTAGAATTTTTCACTTTTAGTCATTTTACTGGGTCTCAGTATAAATTCTTACAAGACTATCTGAATCCATCATTTATGATATTTATGATAAATTGCTTTCTCTGGCCTCATCTGCTCTGCTTTATTCTTTCATCATTTCTCTCTGACTTCAACTGATGAAATTTTCTCTTCTTTCAAGTGATTATATTGGCCCACAAAGCAATACAGATAATATCCTTATTTTAGGTCTATAATCCTAATTATATGTATAAAATGCCTTCATATCAGTACTTGAATTAGTGTTTGATTGAAAAACCAAGGAATGAAAATATTGGGATATCTGACTATGCACAAATGACTGAGTTAGTCTCCAACCCTTTTATGGATACTGGCACAAACTTGAGACTCTTGTGAGACAAATGCCTTTATTATTCATGACAAAGCAAACAACATGTGCAATGTGTTTGTGTGCATTCCCTCTGTTCCAAGTCCCATGGCTGTCACATAGAAATCCAGATGATTCCTCTACATGCATTATGTTGGATTGGAAAATAATCCAGACCCAAGGACCTAGCACTTTTCCAGCAGGCCACATACATTGTAGTTAGCAGCAAGAAAGCCAGTCCTCTTCTCACCAGAGAAGGCACATAGTTAAAAGGATGGCCTCTGTGGTTGCTTTGATTTATTTAGTTACCTATGTGACTAGCCACATAAACTGCTCATTATCAAGAGCAGGTAAGTCTCACAATCTGGCACACAACAATGTGCAGGGATGCTCTGGGTCCATGGTTGACTCTCTCCTCCAATAAAATACTGTCAATGAGTATTTCATCTGGGCCATCTACTCACTTCCTCTTTCACAACTTCATTCATTTCTTTCTCTCTTACTTATTTCACTCCAGCTACCTTGCTGTTTCTCCAAATGATAAGTATATGGTTCCATAAAAAGGTCAACATAAGACCATTTAGAGTTGCATAGTCCACTAACTACAAGGTGCTATCTAAATTTACATTAATTATATTTAATTAACTTTTAAAATCTAATTATTGAAGAAAATGTACAAAGAACAAGTCAAACTATGTGAAACAAACAAAAAAAAATGATTTGGTCTGAGAAGTTTTCATTAATTTAATCATTATAATGAATATGATGAGGATGATGAACAGATAAAATGAATAATGGGTGCAAAAAAATTAATAATGGGTGCAAGTTGATAAGCTAATAGCAATAAAGAGAAATTGAGTGTTTGTGGAGAAAGGAGAGTTTTAAAATAATCATCTAGAGGATGAGAAGAGGTTTATCTCCACAGTTATAATCTGATTCCTTTGTAAGATTGAAGGTATGCTTGAGGTTGATGGTCATCAAGTTGAATTATTTATGTATTGTTCTTTGGTCAGATTCCACTGTGAAGAATTTTAAGGAGAGTTGTATTTTAATAAGTGAAAGCTTTTGCCAAGCAAGGCAAGTGGAAGGAGTCAGTCAAGAGTTTGGTGGGGGAAGACAGGAAGGGAAGAAGATATGAAGCCACGTGGGAAAGTGGAAGCTGTTGGGGTAGAAAGATTGACCATAGTCATGTGGTTCAAGGATTACTGAATCCAAGTATTTTAGGAATCATCTGGAAAGATATAACATCATGGTCAGAATCAGGATAAATCACATATATACCTTCAATCCACTTACGTAAAATTTATGGGAGTTTAAAAATTGCTTATTTATTTATGTTAATCTTATATTCTATATGCTATGTAACTTCCTTAATAATTGAAAATATTAACTTATTAAATCTTCTATTACTAGGAACCTCATCAAAATAGTAACTACTGCGTAAGAAAATACTTAACTGATCTCGGTATGTAAATTACCTGTGTGTGTGTGTGTGTGTGTGTGTGTGTGTGTGTGTGTGTAAGTTTAAAAATTATTCCATGTAAGTCAAATATTTATGTATGCTTAAGAAAAGACACAAAATTATTAACAACATCAATTTTAAGTGAAATGCTTAATGTTGTCAATAGCAAGCACACTTAGTGATGATTTTGGTAAATGCTAAATTTTACCTACTTAAAACTTTTAAATCTTATTTTATTTAAAAATTATTTGGAGCAGGACTTAATTTCATATATATCTTACAGGCCATAAATAAAGTATTTACAAATGAAGAGCTGAATAATAAGAGGTGAGGAATCAAGGAAGAGAAATGGAGAAAAAGAAAAGAAAAATGGTGAAAAATTATAGATTTAGATCATATTGAGAAGCCTCTATAGATAGAGAACATACACTAGTTATCTATAGAATAATAATTAAATCTAATATTCCTTAAAAATACCTCTTTGTATGTACAGATAATCTTAGTATTATTTTGCTCTTATATTACTTTGTTATTATTTTTAGATTGTTTCTGTTTTCTTATTTTTCTTTCCCTAATATATTTTGTAAACTCTATGATCCTTCCAATTTATTTTATACTTTCTATAAGCACCCCTAAATTGCTAAACTAATGAAATTATGACTCAAAAAATGTGAAATGAAAATCACTTTATGTTTTTCTTAATCTTAATTTTCTAATTTTTCTTCATTTTCTATTTTCCATAATGAATAAATACATAGTTTATATTTTGGCCTAATTTTAAATAGGGTTATTTTGGGATATGAAGTTTTATACATATAGATGATCCTTCCTAACTTCAATGAGATAATGGCATTGATTCATCTAAATGGAACTTTTAATACCATCGTACATTTCCTGCTAAATGGAATGCATGAATTTTTGCATATATTAAGTTTGGCATGGATTTTACTTTTTTATTATTGTATATATGTGTAGGATATATATGTAATGTGTGTGCATATATAATTTTTCTTGCTTGATTTTCTGTTTCTGTGCAAATGGAAACGAACAAATTTCCCAACAGCTGAGTTAGAGAAACACCCAAGTACCTGTCCACTAAGACAACATTCATAGTCATTAACTTGCTCTATCACAACCTTACCTTTAAACTTAGCTTTCCTCATTAAAAAAAAAAAAATTGTACTGAATAATTTCTAAACTTGTATAAATTATGATTTAAGGTTATGGATGATTAAAATAATGGATTTTTTAAACATTTAGAAGAAAGTTCAAGAAAAAGAAAATATTAAAGAGTAGTTTCCATGACAAAGAAACTGTTTTCATGCAGAGTACTTTTATATAAAAAATAAGTATTTGCCTATAGTGTTCAGAATGTGGAAATTTTATGAAATTAGACACACTAAAAGAACTAGCTCATCTTTTGAAGTACTCTATAATATTTAAGGAGAATAATACATTATTAATGAGAAAAGATTCATATTCCCTCTCAGTTTTCCAAAATACCTACCATTCTTCAGAAATATAGAGTTTAAAGCATTGTGAGTTAAATAATTAAACACATGATACATGTGTAGATTGTTGAGAGATTATTATTTTCCATGAATATCATATTTTTGCACAACTGGAGAGTGAGGTAGTTCTGCCTATTGTTCTTGACTATGTTTTTAAGGATGTCTATCTAGTAAAGAAGCTTAGACCATATATTTGTGATATATAATTATTTTAATATATGTAGTTACATTTATATGTAATTCCTTAACTATATTTCCACATATTCACTTCCTTTATATGTCTATTTCTCTATATATTTCCATATACATATTTCCATATAAATATTTCCATTTTTTTTTCCTTTGAGATAAAGGGCAGGTTTGCTGTAGGCTTGGAATATAGAGATAGAATTTCCCTCTAAAGCAAAGGACAGACAAGTTCACTGTCTAGGGTAGGAAGTTAAATGTTTCCATCCAAAGCAAAGAGTAGATATGCTAAATGATCAGAGCTCCCTAGGCTCAAGTTTCCTCTCCTTTGATGCAACCTACCATATGTATGGTTTTCGATCCGTGTTTTTTAATTTCATTGCATTTATAAAGTTTGGCTGCAAATCATGCACTGACTCTCACGCTACTTGCTGTGCTGGGAGTATACAGTTCTTCATTCTGACCCAACTCTTGGGTTGTGCATCAGCATTTATGAAATTGTGGCAGGCTAGCTGGCAAATAGGATAAAATCTCAGACCCTTGACATTTCTTGACAGTTTTGGTGTGAAGCACTGTACACTCACAAAGACATTTTTTCTTGAAGAATGAGGGTCTGTTGAGCAATATACAGGACTTGAGGGAGTTCATGGAAATCAGTAGTGAATATGTAGATGAATTTTATGGACAGTTGGCATAAATACTTCCAGAATTTTGTTGACTTTTATTGAGAAGGAGTTAAGACAATGACTATAGATTAGTCACAGGAAATGGTTTAAAAAAGCAGTCTTCTGAATGGCCTGGTTATTGCTAACTTTCCTCTCAGTGGGAGCACTTCCTTGCCATTTGGTTTTCAGCTCAGGTCTGCCCCATTGTAATAACTAGTACCAAAATTCATCCTGGATGGACGTTAAGTTTTTGACTTATTTTCTTCCCTCCCTCATCTGACAGCAGTTACAGTGATGTGTTATCCACATAAAGAAATGAAAGGGGAAAACCATTTCCGTTTAAAAACCACAGCACTTTATCTTTTTTTTTTTTTTTTAAGATTTTATTTTATTTATTTTAGAGAGAGAGTGAGCACATGCAAGTAGGGGGAAGAAGAGGGACAAGCATACTCTATAATGAGTGTGAAACCCATCTGGGGGCTTGATCTTTTGAGATCATGAGCTGAGTGAGCTGAAATCAAGAGTCTGAAGCTTAACCAACTAATCCACCCAGGCACCCTGAAAACCAGAACACTTTTAAAATTTTGGGTCATTGCAGGATGGAGAAGCAGAATGCATGATGCTTGTGTAGTAAGATTAGCAATACCTGGGTTGTTCTATAGCTTAAACCCTTCTATATATAATTTATCAAGACAGTCTCAGATTGGGTGAACTCAGTTGAGTGGCTCTGGGTGGCTCAGTGGGCTAAGTGTCTGACTTTTAATTTCAGCTCAGGGTTGTAAGACTGAGTCCCATGTTGGGCTCTGTGCTGGGCATGGAGCCTGCTTAAGATTCTCTCTCTCCTTCTCTTTTTGCCTTTCTGCCCCCTGTTCACTCATGCACTCTCTCTCTCTCTCACTCTCTCAAAAAAAAAAAAAAAAGTTAAAAAAGACAATTTCAGGGGTGCCTGTGTGGCTCAGTGGGTTAAAGCTTCTGCCTTCAGCTCAGGTCATGATCTCAGGGTCCTGGGATCAAGCCCTGCATCGGGCTCTCTGCTCAGCGGGGAGCCTGCTTCTCCCTCTCTCCCTGCCTTCCTCTGTCTACTTGTAATCCCTCTCTCTGTCAAATAAATAAGTAAAATCTTAAAAAAAAAAATGAAAGAAAGAAAGAAAGACAATTTCAGGTTGATTCAGACCAAAAAAAAAAAAAAAAAAGAGAGAGAGAGGTTGGGGTGGGGGAATGTCTTAGAGTTATTGCCATTGAGTGTGGGCTACTCTGAGGCAGATTGTGCAACCCTGGAAAGATTTCCTTGAGACAGACAAACTTCCATGTGAAACTATGGACAAAGCATTGAACAGTATTTTTTTTAAAGTTTATTACCCCAGATTGGGTTTAAAATACCAATAAAGTAGACCCACTAGGGAATAAGAAACACCTAAATAAATCTAGATAAATTCTTGCAATCAGCCCTTTTAGCATGAAAGACACTTCTAGTTCTTGTGATAAAAGTGGCCAGAAATGTAAGAGATACTATACTATTAGGACACATGAGACCAAAAAATGCCCTGGATAAAGGTGAACTTTTAAAAAAGGCACCACTGTGTGAGTAAAGCCCTGGTAAGCCAAAGATGGCAAACCATAGTTCAACTGAAAAATCAAATGTAGTTCTGATTAGTGAGTCAGAGAATCCTCAAAGCTGAAACTGATACTATAGTAACAAAGACCTTGAAGCCTGTATGTGAATTTGGGTGGAATAAAAATATTGGAAAAGTGGTTGAGTATCAGACAACCAACTACATGCTGGAAATTAAAACTTCTTTGCTCATGCCTTGGAGACATTCTTCTTTCCCTCCCTGCATTCCTATCCCTTTCACCCTTTTTATTCTGTCTTCAGCTGCTTTATTGTGAAAAGTGATTAGAAATGTGGCTGAGTTCTTCTTATTCCCAAGAGTGACTGATGGCAATAGACACCTGTGGAAATTTGAGGACAACCAAAAATAAAATTTTTATGGCTCTCTTAGATGTAGGAAAAAGGTTACATCCTATCTTGTCCTATGAAGAGAGGGCTTACATAAATCCATTGATGAGGTTTGAGAAGTTTTTCAGCAGAGAAAGGACACGAACATGAATTGTTTGCTTGCATGTGTGCATTTGTTGGGGGCACTTTAGGCCAATAGAATGTATGCTGTTATTGCTTCTATATCTGAATGCATAGTAAGAATTGATATGTTACCAGTCAGAATGGCTAAAATTAACAAGTCAGGATACAACAGATGTTGGCAAGGATGTGGAAAAAAGGAATCCTCTTACACTGTTGGTGGGAATGCAAACTGATATAGCCACTTTGGAAAACAGTATGGAGGTTCCTCAAAAAATTAAAAATAGAGATGCCCTATGATCCAGCAATTGCACTACTAGGTATTTATCCAAAGGTTACAAACATAGTGATTTGAAGGGGTACATGCACCTCAATGTTTTTAACAATAGTGTCCACGATACCCAAAGTATGGAAGGAGCCCAGCTTTGTATTGACAGATGAATGGATAAAGAATATGTGATACATATCTCATATACACATATATATGTATATGTGTTATATGCATATATATGTGTGTGTCATATACATATATATGCATATATATGTATATGTGTCATATACATATATATATATATACACACACACATATACACACATATTATATAGCCATCAAAAAGAATGAAATTTCACCATTTGCTAAGATATGGATGGAACTAGAGGGTATTATGCTAAGTGAAATAAGGCACTAGTCAGAGAAAGACAGTATCATATGGTTTCACTTATATGTGGCCTTTAAGAAACAAAATATATGAACATAGGGGAAGGGACGGAAGAATAAAACAAGACAAAATCAGAGGGAGACAAACCATAAAAGACTCTTAATCATAGGAAATGAACTGAGGGTTGCTTGAGGGGAGGTGGGTAAGGGATGGGGTAACTGGGTGATGGGCATGAAGGAGGGCACGTGATATAATGAACACTGGGTATTATAGGTAAATGGTGAGTCACTGAACTCTACCTCTGAAACTAATAATACACTATATGTTAGTTGATTCTAAATAATAATAAAAAAAGAATTGACATGTTGTATGTTTTTTCCTTTTATGTAAGTTTCATTTAATGGTTCTCCTTGAGAAAGACTGCATATACAGAAATTCTTTAACATTTGGAACTCTATTATGCTAATGATACTTTTGAGTTCTTGTTACTGATGTTTCAGTGATTTGAACCTCTGGCAAATAGAGGCAACTCTTACCAAAAAGCATCCTTAGAGGTTGGGATATATTGTCTACCTGACACATTCAATTATGATTGGCTATTAGGTGCATCATTTTTGAAAAGCATCTCTTGGCTTATCATTTGAATCTTGTTAAAACTAAGGAAGCCTTTTGACTACAGTTTAATATTCCCATTTTGTGGTGGGTCATGTTTCGTGGTGGGTCATGTGGTGGGTCATGTGGTGGGTATGTAGTGAATAGTATCCAACAGGTCTCACTAGTAAAATGGGAAGTGGTATATTCAAGAGCAGCCAGACTGGCTCCAGTAGGAATTTAGTTACACATGCAAAATTATCTTCTCTCTTTGGTGGAAGTTTTATCTCCCATCCCACCACTTGAAGCAGAAGTGCTAGCTTATTGGAGCCCTCCATTTAGAGAATTTCACCTAATTGCATGAACAAGCTTCACTGATGGTTAGGCAAAACTAAACTCAGTGGGGTTCTCTTGCTGCTATAGTTGTTTAACTTGGGTAGTTTTGGTTTGCTTGACTATTATGAATAATCCTGCTGTGAACGTTCAGTATGAGATTTTGCATGAACACATGTTTTCTTCACTCCTGAGTACATACCTAGGAGGAGACTTGCTGGATCATATGGCAGTAATATTTAAACTTTTTGAGGAACTGCCAAACTATTTTTAAAGTGGCTGCACAAATTTACGTTACTACCAGCAATATATGTTCCAGTTTTTTTCACTTATCTTCAATACTAATTTTCTCTTTTTTAGTTAAATTTTAAAAATATTGCCATTGTAAAGGGTGTAAAGAGATGTTGCATTGTGGTTTTGATTTCCACTTACCTGTTATCTACAGATGTTGCAAGTCTTTTTATGGGCTTATTAGCTAACTGTATATGTCTCTGGAGAAATATCTTTTAAGTTTCAATGCACATTTTCTTTTTTATTATTGAGTGGAAAATGTTATTTATCTATTCTAGATGCACGTGTTTTATCAAATATATGATTTTCAAGTATTTCCAATTATCTGGGTTATTTTTTCACTTTCTTAAGGATGGTTCTTTTGAGGCACAAAAGTTTTAAATTTAGATGAAGTTCAACTTAATCTATTTTATCTTTAGGTGTTGATATATTTTGGTGTTATTTATGAAAGCTTTGTCTAAACCAAAGTCATATAAATTTACTTCCGAACTTCTAAGAGCTTCAAAATCCTACTTTCATAATCCTACCTCTAACATTTACATCTTTAATCATTTTGAGTTAATTTTCTATATATGATTTGAAGAAGGGCAACAAATAATTTCTAAATTTCATGGATTATTTTGAATTTGTTTACCTTTAATTAGGTACTGTTTAATTTCTTTCAGTAATGTTTTATAGTCTTAAGCATACATATCTTGTACTTTTTGGTTAAATTTATTCCTAAATATTTTGTATTTTTTATAATATTGTAAAAGGGGCTTTTTCCTTAATTTAATTTTTGGTTTCTTCATTACTAGCATATACAAATAGATTTTATACTTGTATATTGATTATGTATCCTGTAACTTACTGAGATCATTTATTAGATTTGTTTTTTTATTTTTATTTTTTTAGTGGATTCCTTAGGATTTTCTGTATATAAGATTATGTCCTGTGCAAATAAAGATTGTTTTTACTTATTCTTTTCCAATTGGATGAAATTTATTTTTGTTATCTAATTTCTCCTAGCATGAACATCTATTAAAGTATTCATTAGTAATGGTGAGAGCGGACCTTTGTCACCAAAAGGGAATCTACCTTTTACCTTTAAGTATGATGTTGGTATAAATTTTTGTAGATGTCATTTCTCAGGGTGAAGAAATTTTCTTTTATTCCTATTGAGGCTTTTTCATGATAGCTAATGGATTATGTCAAAAACTATTTTTTAATTTTTTTTAAAAGATATTTAAAAAATAGGGGCGCCTGGTTGGCTCATTGGGTTAAAGCCTCTGCCTTCAGCTCAGGTCATGATCCCAGGGTCCTGGGATCAAGTCCCACATTGGGCTTTCTGCTCCACGGGGAGCCTGCTTCCTCCTCTCTCTCTCTGCCTACTTGTGATCTCTGTCCATCAAATAAATAAATAAATAAATCTTTAAAAAAAGATATTTAAGAAATAAATATTTTTAAATGTTTTTTAACGTTTAATTTTTCTCTATTGAGATCATGTGGCTTTTGTTCTTTATTCTATTGATATAGTACTTTAGATTAATTTATTTTGAATGTTGAACTAACCTCTTTCTCAAATAGTAGTAGACCAAGGATTTCAACCGACACTCAAGATTCTCATCTTAAAAGTTGTGTTATATGCCTGTCTCAGAATCACACAAAGGGAGAAGTTACTATACTAAAAATGCATGCACCAAATCACTATAATTCAATAGAAAGCTCTCTTTAGTAGTGGTATAATTTTTGCTTATGAAGTTGAAAAAATATCTCTTGAATTGCTTTAAAAAGATTTCTTATCAAAGTTAAAATAAAAAGCTATAGAGGATGAAAGAAAAGTCACATATTACTAGTTGATACAATTTAGAGAATTTTTACCAAGTTGTTAATGGATTTAAGTTGTTTCCTTATACAAACTCAAGTTCAACATCTCAGAATCTTTGGATGAAAAACAGTAATTTTAAATAAAAGTAAACTATTACAGGCATAAACAGACTATATGTAAAGACTAATATCACACATATTGTATTAAAGGAAAGATAATTTGTCGATTATTGTGAGAATTAAAATAATTAATTTTTACTGTAACTGTCATTTTGCATCCAGCATAACTACATTCAAGAACATAGTTTTTTTTTTGAAGTTATTATTCTAACTAAAATCCTAAATCATGGAAGTTGTTCTTAGAATAAACATAGTTTTTCCATTTTTGAGAACATGATTTCACTAGATTTTTTGCATATTTCTATAAATTTATTTGTTAATGAGAGCTGTAGTAATATAGACATAAATTATCTTTGGTTACTACTTCACTTTCTTGGGTAATTTAGCAGATTTCACAGAGAAAGATTTGTGTTATTTAAATAGAGTAGACTTACTTCCTTGTAGAGTTTCAATAACAGAAATATCCCACATTTCTTCAGGAATCACACAGTAAGTGTATATAGCCATGTTTGTAAAGAAAAATATGAATTCTTATCATAAAAATTGTCAAAACATGGGGCCCTTGGGTGGCTCAATCAGTTGAGCAGTTAGCTCTTGATTCTTGCTCAGGTCATGGTTTCAGGGTCCTGGGATTGAGTCCTGTGTTGGGCTTGAGGATTCCCTCTCTCTCTCCCTCTCGCCCCTTCCCCTGCTCTTTCTCTTCTCTCTCAGATAAATAAAATAAATCTTTAAGACATTGGGGAGGGTATGTGCTTTGGTGAGTGCTGTGAAGTGTGTAAACCTGGTGATTCACAGACCTGTACCCCTGGGGATAAAAATATATGTTTATAAAAAATAAAAATTTAAAAAAAAAGTGTTAAAACATCCTATAACTCCCATAATCATTTTTGTTAACTATTCCCTTTCTCTCACCCTTCCCCTGACCTCCTTCAGGCAACTACTACCTGTATGATTCTGCCAATCTTTTATTTTGAGGTAGTTTTAGGCTTACAGAGAAATCATCAAATTAAGAGACTAATGTTAGTATAGCATGATTAACTGAACTGTAGACTTTATTTGGATTCCACCACTGAAGTTTAGTTTATAGTCCTAGGTTCCAATCCAGAATTGGTATATTTCTCATGTTTCTATGATAGGCAGAGTAATGCTCACATTTACCATCACTCTCCACCACCACAAAACCAAGATGTCCATGTACTAATCCCCAGCACCTGTGATACATTACTTTACACTGTAAAAGGGACTTTTACAGTGTAAAGTAATAGTTATAATTAAAGTTATAATTGAAGGATGGGCCTTGAGATTTTATTTATTTTATTTTTTAAAAATTTTATTTATTTATTTGACAGACAGAGATCACAAGTAGGTAGAGAGGCAGGCAGAGAGAGAGAATAAGGGAAGTAGGCTCCCTGCTGAGCAGAGAGCCCAATGCAGGGCTCGATCCCAGGACCCTGAGATCATGACCTGAGTCGAAGGCAGAGGCTTTAACCCACTGAGCCACCCAGGCACCCCAGGCTTTGAGATTTTAAAAGTGGGCACATTCTTATCACATGAATCCTTTAAAAGAAGAGAAACTTTTTTGACTGCGGTCAGAGGAGATGTGAAGATAGAAGGAAGTCAGAGAGAGATTTTGTTACTGGCTTTGACTGTGGAGAAAATGGGCCAACAGCCAAAACCTATGTTAGCCTGGTGAGTATCATGGTGAACTTTTGATTTGCACAACAGTAACAATAAATTTGTCTTATTTCAAGGTATTGAATTTGTGGTAATTGTTATAGTAGCAAAGAAATCTAATTACAGTTATTCAATATATTACAGCAACTTCAGCATTTCATTATATTTCATGACTGACCATTTTTAAAGAGGGAACTCCATTATTTGTAGAATGTTTCTTAATTTTGATTTGTCTACAGTTTTTTTTTTTCTTTCTCATGATGAGGTTGTGAAAGTACCACAAGAGTGATAAGTTCCTGTCACTGAGTAAATCAAGGACTACATGGTGTCATATTATCAATATGTGATATTAACCTTAAGCACTTGGTTAAGCTGGTGTCTGCTAGGATTCTACACTATAAATTTATTTCTTTTCTCTCTGTTACACAGTTTATAGTTCTGTCTTTGAAACCAGACATACATATTCTGTCTTACCTTCAATATTTGTCTATAAATTTCTGTATTCGTTGATGGATCTAGTTCTTGGTAATTATTTCTGTAGTATTCTACTGGTGATTTTCTAATCATCATTCTTCCTACATTTTTATTAATTAATAAATTAGTTAATTTTAAGATTTCATTTATTTATTTGAGAGAGAGAGAGCATGGGAGAGAGTGAGACCACAAGCAAGGGGGAGGGGTAGAGGGAGAAGCAGACTCTCCGCTGAGCAGGGAGCCACGTGTGGTACTCCATCCCAGGGCCCTGGAATCACTACCTGAGCTGAAGGCAGGTGCTTCACTGATTGAGCTACCCAGGTGCCCTTTTTCTGCATTTTTAATGGGAAATTTCTCTAAGGACGAGGCATCCATTTTCCTTTTTCCCTTCCTTTCTCCTGCCCTCTCTCACTCTCTCCATTCTTTCCTTCCTTTCCTCCCTCCCTCCTTCTTTCCTTCCTTCTCCCATCTATTATCAATATGGACTCATAGATGTTTATTTTAGTCTTTGGGTTATAATATAATGCTGTCAATATTTATTTTGTTCCTCATGGTATTTCAGTGTTGGCCATGGGGAGATCTTTCATGTAGGTTCCCTGTGTCCTTTTGATATTCCCCTGTCTTTTTATTTTCCTGCTTTAACATTGGAATCAATGAATTCTGTGAAGAGACTATAGCTCCTTCTTCTGGTGAAAAAACAAAAATTTGGTCAGTACATTTTCCTCAATCTGAAATTGAAAACAGAAACCACAATTTTTATTGTGCTTTTGTTATCATTGTGTAAGATGAGCACAATACCATAAAAAGAATGTTCAAGAAAATAAGTATTATTGCAGGTCATTATTGATGATTATATTTTGAAGCAAGGTTAAATTAAGCATGAAAATCCTACTTTAAGAGAACGGTAGAATGAAATAAAATTAAATATCAAAAACTGTTGTAACGAACTGTGGTATACTTTTGTTCTTGAGGAACTTAATTCTGGCCAGTCTAATTTCACTACCAGTCTGAAAAGCAGCCAAGAATAGCCTTGAATGTGTTTGTAGTACTGTTTTGTCCTAGCGGCCCTGGTAATTTTAGTCATTGCATCAGAACTGTTTATGATGATAGCTTATGATTCAACATCCTAAAATATGTCTTGGCTTGGGAGAAAGGACTTGACGTCAGGTAAAAAATATTACAGGGACAGCACAATTATAAAATGTGTTATCTGTACTTAACAAAAAACTTGATTTAAAATCAAGAATGTAAGGGGATGCCTGGGTGGCTTCGTCGTGAAGTGTCTGCCTTCAGCTCAGGTTGTGGTCCCGGGGTCCTGGGATAGAGCCCCGCATTGGGCTCCCTGCTTGGCGAGAAGCCTGCTTCTTCCTCTCTCACTCTCCCTGTTTGTTTTCTCTCTCTTGCTGTGTCTTTCTGTCAAGTAAATAAATGAAATCTTTAAAAAAAAATAAAAAATATGAGTTAATTTTGTAGGGTACGGCCATTGTTTGAAATTTGATGGTGATTTTAATTTTGGAAATCTAAAATTTAAGAAAAGAAGCCCCCAAATTGCTGTTTTTCTTAATGAGTTACAAAATATAGATAGCCTAATAATGTATTAAGAAGACTTCTAAAATCAAACTATTTCCTTTCTTTCTTTTTTTTTAAGCTTATACTGCTTTTTGGAGAACCATCAAATCTTAATTTATTCTAGGGAAAAAACACAATGCTTTATCTTATTCCCTTAGTTATCTCTAGAATAGAGAGCTTTTCTACACATGGATGAATTTATTTCAAATAACTAATTTCAGTATCATTTCAATAAAAAAAATTTAAATATTTTTTGCTAAAATTACTTCAGTAAGTATGTTGTACCTCCATATATTCTAATCTGTAGTGTAGCTGAGTTGGTATTGCTTTATAATAATTGCTCAAATCTGATATGGACGTAGGATACACTAGATAATCATACTTCTTTGTATCCCTAGAAAAATCAGAGATATCTCAGAGACAGCCTAAGAAGGTTTTCTATGAATAAAGTGCATGGAATTTGGTTCTTAATCCTTATAATATCTAATTTGGCAGCTCAGAGAAATTATTTTTCCCATGCTTCTTATATTTGCCCCAAACTGAACTTTTTCATGCTTTAAGGGGTGCTCCTAATTCGAATATACTTTTGGTTGGATGAATAAGTCATGCTTATTTATCCTCATGTTCCATTAGTTTATTAAAGGCTCAACAGTCATAATTTAAAAAGGCCTACTTTTATTAGATGAAACAGTTTTCATGCTTTCAGCCTCTCAAAAGTCATTTGCAGCATCTTTAGCCTACCATCCACAGTAGGACAATATTGAAAGTGAAGGTAGGTACAATTGAGAGTGAAGGTAGGTATAATTACTAATGACTCCACAGTAGGACAATATTGAGAGTGAAGGTAGGTACAATTGAGAATGAAGGTACTTACAATTACTAATGACTCCAGTACAAGTAAACTTATGCCCTGTCCAAGCAACAGATGATCATGCTGCATATACTTCTTTCATAATTTTAAATAGCCATATTTAATATTTTTCAGATTAATGTTCCCGTAAAGACATACACTGATTTATATAAAGGATCAAATTGTTTTCATTTAGCATCATTAATTTTTTGTAAGAGGGAAACTCTGTCTCTGTGTTAATCTATTTCATTCTATCAATTACCAGTAACTATGTTTTGCACAAGGCAACTACATAGTTCTCTTTTAATTGTCAAACACACGTAGGATGTTTACATTATTTTTTTCAGATGACTAACCTGAAGCTCAGAAAATTTGTCTAATTTCTCAGGCTTCTTATAGAGCAGAATTTCAGATTTGCAGCTAGGTCTCATATTACTTCAAGTATTTATTCACAAGTCCCATTAAAAATCATTATTATTATATTTATATCTTAAGTTTACTTTAAATATGTTTTTGTTTCTTCCATTTGAAGCCCATGTAATTCTTTGTTAATGCCATACACAACTTTGTTGAATATCAACTTTTCAAAGAAAAGAAAGCGTTGGATAAGAGATTACATTCTAGAGTCCGATTCCAACAACAGAACTTGGCTCTTCAACCCACAAGTTTATGGTCTTTGGAAAGTCACACCCTCTCCACTCTGAGTTTCCTCATTTTATGAACCAATCAAATAAGGTCCTTAGTTGTTTTGAAAAATAAATTAGTTAATGTAGGTAAAGTGTTAGTATATGTAAAAATAGAT
This sequence comes from Mustela erminea, assembly GCF_009829155.1. Classification (NCBI taxonomy): domain Eukaryota; kingdom Metazoa; phylum Chordata; class Mammalia; order Carnivora; family Mustelidae; genus Mustela; species Mustela erminea. Next base: position 41,536,602 of record NC_045628.1, on the reverse strand, counting down.
TAGTTAACATAGGTAAAGTATTAATAATTATTATATTTGAACTATTTTAGCATTTATAAAAGTGCAAATGCACATGTGTTCCATATATTTATGAGTATTTTATATGTTTATAAATATATGCTCATAAGTAAATCTATTTATATATATGTTTATATATCTATACGAAACTATGTTTACAAATGTAAGTATAAGTAAAAATAATTTATACTTGCACTTATATATTTATATTTTTTATATTTGTAAAGTATACTACTTTATAATAGATCAGGTAATATAGGAAAAATAATAATCATTATTACATTTGAGTTATTTTATTCTTTAATTCCTAGGAAAAATTCTGTATGATCAATGAACTTAGTTTGACCATAGAATCATTTCTACACTACTAATGAAATGTTAATAACAGAACTTCCAGAAAATGGGACAAAGAGGAAATACTGTTGTGTACTTGATTTAGATATTGTGATAATTTATATATATTCTTTGTTACCATCTTCCTTAATCAATTTCTCATTCATTAAAATGTGGCTTCATTAGTTTGCCCCATTAATTTAAGTGGCCATATTTAAAAAATGCAAAATGTAGAACATTACCTTTTTGGAATTTTTGTTTTGTTTGTTTTGTTTTGTTTTTGTTTATGGTTTTTGTTTTTGTTTTTGTTTTGTTTTGTTTTGTTTTGAGAGAGAGATCACGAGCAGGGAAAGGCAGGGGCAGAAGGAGAGGGAGAGAAAGAATCTTAAGAAGGCTCTGTGCCCAGCGTAGAGCCCTACACAGGGCTCCATCTAACCACAAGATCATGATCTGAGTTAAAATAAGTCTCTTAACCTACTGATGGCACCCAGGCACCCTGACTTTTTGAAAATTTCAATAAATTAAAGTACCCATTTGTTATTCTTTCTCTACATGCTTTCTATCACTTCAAAACAAAAACTTACCATATAATTATCATCATTACAGCTACTTATATCGACTGTCTGCAATATACCCCTCAGAAAACTTTTCAAAGTTGGCATAAAGTACAGATAAAATAAAAACAATAAAAACAATAAAATTTCAGGAAACCTGAAATTTAAGTCATGAAGGCACTTGCCCAAGCTTTGAAAAGCACTGAAGGTAGAGTTCTGATATAAATGGATATCTGCTTGACTCTCAAACCACTGTCTTTCCACTGATGTTCTGATGTGCTGATGTTCTTCACAAAGAAAAGTTTGCTTCATTGGAACAGGATCTCATCAAATGAACTATAAATCGTGTAAGAGAGGCAATTTGCATAATACAAGAAGTTACTAATTTGGCTACAAAGTATATAATTTGAGTTCTAAATTCTCATATTTTTTATGAAAGAATACATGTAAATCCAAGTTGTTCCTCTTAAGCATGGAGCTATTATAAAAAAGTGTGGATGAGACAACAAAAATCAGATGAAAAAATAACTGAGAATATTCTAAAACATTTTAAAATCATGCATGTTTTGATCTGTGAGAAGAATCCTGGTTACAATGTAGGTAAACCTTTTCATTTTACAGTTGAAGTAAATAAAGCAATGATACAAAAATAAATAAATTGTCCAAGGTCACAAGACAAATTTTACCAAATTCTGGGTGGGAATTCATTTTCCTTGATTTTAAAGAATAGTTATTTTAATTTATTCCTCCTAAAAATTGTCATTGTACCTTAGAGATATATCACATAAACAATAGTATACACAAAAATCAGATACTTATAAAAGATATATGACAACCATGTTGTTGATTTGACTTAAATAAGTATGTCTTCTTTGATAAGTAATAATTAGTATTTAATGATTTTTCTCATTTTCTTAGAGCCAAGAAATGCTTTTATTATATGAGATAGGTATTTTGTATGTCCCATGTGTGTTGAATAGTGATTTGTTTAATTAGCAAAAGTTTATGGAAGATTAAGATACTTTCTTACCTACAAAGTGAAATCCCTCTAAACAGTTATCTGAACTGAATAAATTCTATTAACTATAATTTGACCTTATTTATAAAGATTTGGTAAGCTATAATATTTGGAGTTTTATTAAATATAGAGCCTCTGAACTAAGAGATATTTTCTACAGTTTGCTAGCTATGTGACATTAGGAAACTTATTAAACTTTCTGCAGCCAGTTATCTACCTATAGCATGGGAAGGATAATAGTACTGATGAGGCCTTTCATAAGAAATGAAAAGTTAATATTCATGTAAAGCACTCAAAATAACACTGCATACTTTTGTCTTTTTATCTTTTAAATTTGATGTAGCATATGTCTTTGCAAGACTTTTTGTAGGTACTCATTAAATACTTTTATCTATCTATCTATCTATCTATTTATTTAATTTTTGAAGAAGGAGTGAGAAGGGGGTGGTGCATGGAGGAGCAGAAGGAGGAAGAGAATCTCAAGTAAGCTCCACACCAAGTGGGGAGCTTGAACTAGGATTTTATCTCACAAACCTGAGATCATGACCTGAGGTGAAATCAAGAGTTGGACACTTAATCAACTGAGCCATCCAGGCATCCCTTGGTAAATATCTTTTAATGAGGTTAAATTATAAAAACTGTTGGTATTTGGAGTTTTGCTTTAATACCTTACCTTCTTGCTGAAATGCTGCCATTTTCTAGAATTGCGACTGTCATTTGAGGATAAAAAACAGTGTGTTATCTTGTCTTAAGACACTCATGCAATCAGTGTTGGAAGAAGTGATCTATATATCATGGTGAGGTGCTTAAATCAGCTCTGCCTCCAGCAATATCTACCATACAATATAATGCAACTGGTACAGGTTTCTTTGGTGGAAAGCAGTTTTGTGATGTCAGATAGCAATGTTAACTCTTACTAATGTTAATTCACCTCTGGACCCTAGAGAGTTGATGTGTTTTATAAGCAATTGATATATACTTCTTAATATGGTGAAATTGCTATACAATTTATATATGTTTATAATTACTATTTCTCTACTTTTCCTTCTTGTCATATGGGGTTTTATTTAGCAATTAACCTGGATTTTATGGCCCAGTTAGAAAGCAGTACATAGCAGTATGCTTTAATGCCACTTTAAAGTGTTTTCTCCTGAAATTACTCTAAGTTACTTTTCAAATAACTATCCAAAGATAGTTACCCATATTTTGAAGCCCCTAACTGATCCATAGGTTTGGTTTAAGATACCAAATTTCTCTGAAAGTAGTGAATTCAATTCAATTTTTATAAATCATATTCATTGTTCATATGAGATAAACCCAAAGACCTAGAAGAGTTTATGTAAGGTATAAACAATGAAGGATTATGTATTTCCTCTGTAAAAGGTTAAAATAGAGAAAAACAACATCATTGCAAGGTAAATACAAGCTTATTATTCAAAATGTGAAGGCCATATTAAGTATAATAATGAGTCCCAAAATAAATATTTATATACATTTTAAAAGAAGAGCTGGCAAATTTCCTTAAAGAGGTGGAATATGATAGATATAAGGATGTACCAAGATGCTTCAAATCTACATAACTTTAACTTTAATTTTAATGTGTTTCACGTGATAATTTTGAGTTATCTTTGGTGCCAAGGAAGTATTAATTCTCTACCAACATTTTGAAAAATAACCAATTATTCTTACTAGATGGACTCAAGCCCAGTTGTGCTGTTTTCATTTAAATGCAATCTTGAATTAAAAAAAAAGAAAAGAAACTCAAAGGAGAACCAATTAAAATGTTCTTCAGGAGAGTTATTAGTGATAAATTTTATTCAATAGATATAAACAGTATTCAGCATGAAAATTTCATTTTAAAAAATTTACTATGTAAAACTGCATGTGGGTTATTAAACAGCATTGTACTTTAACTAAATGGATGTACCCTAGTTCTGTTGTCTTACCAAACAAGGACATCTTGAATATGTTCTATTTTATAGATATGCTAATGGATTTATTTTCATTTTTCAGAATACCAAGATATTTCCTGATCAGGTGGTAGTCAATAGCCTCCTGAAACCCAATGTTAAGTAATTACTAATGTCTGTATTCCATAGGTACTGTTTAATCAATGAGTTTACTATTGTTAGAAATAATATTAATGATAGGTATTTCAGATATAGTATAATTTCTCCTATATCTTTTAGATTAGAAGCTCGGTGAAAATTAATAGATCTATTATATTTACAAACCAACTTATCAAACTTTCTTAGCAGTCCCTCACTGCTATTATTCTTGTCCCTAAAGGTGTTAATTCATCATTTTTTTTTCTGTCAGCTGTCTGCACTGTTAGTTGAAGATTTCCAAAATGCCTGAAGGGTGCACTGTCACCTACAGATACCCAAGTCAACATGGTAATATCAGTTGATTTCATTCTAGACAGTATATACATAAACATGTTGCACATGGTACACCTTACCTTGTAGAAGTACTTGGCACATTTCAAAATATAACCTTTTGTTATTGCATTTAAGTGCCTGAAGCAGCACAGAATTTTCACAATACCATTTATGCCCATCAATTATTTGTTTTAATCCTAAAGGTTTTCAGACAGATATTCCCTGAGAGTAACAGTTAAAAAAAAAAAATAACGAACATCAACAACAAAAAACATCTAATTCTTGTAATACTTGAACAGACTGATAAGCCATCTAGCCTCTGCATTGTTCCACTTTTCTGTGCACTTCAGTGAATGAAGAAGCTGTACTTATTTGGGAAACTTATTTATTGATCATTAGGATTATACCATATACCCACATCTTACTATTTTGAAGTTTAAGATAAAAAGCAAACTCTAATCTCTTTATAGCATAAAGAGAAGGAAAGATGATTGATGGAACCAGGCACAGACATTGGAACTAAAGAAAGTCAAGGTCCAAAGGCAAGTTTAAGTCTGTTGGTAACTCCACCCTATCCCCCTCACAGTTTCATCCCTTAAGTTTACTCAAAGCCCTTGACATTTTCTTTAGTAACCCTATAATCCATTAAATGAGTGGTCATGCTAACCATACACTGTTATCATGGGCTGATTTGTTTCGACCCTGGCTTTACAATGCTTTTTCCCCTGGCAATGGATCAATCAAATCCATATCTGAGAGTATTTGTATCACTTTGAAAAACACAATTCTAAGAATTTGAATATTTGAGCATTTGCCATGATGTGAGTAAGATTGGTTAAATATTGTCACGATAAGAAAGGCTTCCTCTAGGAAGGAATCAAAGGTCTCATTTGTCCTGACTGATATCAACTTGCATGGCAGGAAATTAGAAGTTATATTAGCATGTATCATGATTTAGTCAGCCATTCGTGTAAGTAAATATTTTTTGAAACTATTATCTGGATAAATAAGTAATATTTGGGTAAATATTTGGATAATAAGTTCCATAGTTGTACCTAGTACTAAGTGAATTATCACTTATTTTTGTGGATTCAGGATCTGTATAGAAATCCTGACAAGCATAACCATTTTTTATTGATTTTGTATTTAAAATTAATTTATATTTTAGCAAAAATTTAGAAATTAGTTTATATTCAAAATTAAGTCTCTGAAACTATTTTTTAAGATTTTATTTTATTTATTTGATGGAGAGAGATACAATGAGAGAGGGAACACAAGCAACCCGCAGAGGGAGAGGGAGAAGCAGACTCCCCACTGAGCAGGGAGCCTGATGTGGGGCTCAGTCCCAGGACTCTGGGATCATGACCTAGGCCGAGGGCAGGTGCTTAATGACTGAGCCACACAGGTACCCTAAGTCTCTGAATTTATAACTAAATTCATTTATAACTAAATTCAGAGACTTAAATTTCTTAACTCATATATTTGAGAGCATAGTCATTTTACTCTCAAACAAAATGTAGAGTTTACCTCTCTGGTAGACCACTAACGCAGAATTTGTTGAACAAAAGTATTTTGCAGGATTAAGGGAACACCTGTAAATTACCAGCAAAAGTGATCTAGCACAGTGGATCCAGTGACTGTATATAAACAAGAGTCAGAAATACCTAAAGTCCAGAATTTAGGCTCTCATTCTATCACATGTAAGGCTGGAGAGGAAAATCCCTAGCAGAGAAGAAAGTACTTGAGTATCTGAATTTTGTTTTATACTAACTAATTCTGGCTAATATGTTTATTACTAGAAGTCGAGTCTGTCTTTCCCTTTGAAAGGTTCTGATTTGTAATATCATAGTAAAGAACACTCTTTCTGGTAATCTTAATGCAAAATGGTTAACAAGAGGAATCCAACTTGTTCAAAATGCCATATGACTTGACTCATATTTGGACCTTAAGAAACAAACAGTCAGAGGAAAAAGAGGGAGAGAGAGGGAGGCAAACCAAGAAATAGACTTTAACTATAGGGAACTAACTGGAATTTAAGCATCTTTTTTTTTTCTTTTAAGATTTTTATTCATTTATTTATTTGAGAGAGAGACAGTGAGAGAGAACATGAGCGAGGAGAAGGTCCGAGAGAGAAGCAGACTCCCCCTGGAGTTGGGAGCCCAATGCGGGACTCAATCCCGCGACTCCGGGATCATGACCTGAGCCAAAGGCAGTTGTCCAACCAACGGAGCCACCCGGGCGTCCCAACTAACTGGAATTTAAAAACCTGAAAAAATGGGTGCCTGAGTGGCTCAGTGGTTTAAAGCCTCTGCCTTCAGCTCAGGTCGTGATCCGAGGGTCCTGGGATCAAGCCTCACATCGGGCTCTCTGCTCCTCGGGGAGCCTGCTTCCTCCTCTCTTGTTCCCTGCCTCTCTGCCTACTTGTAATCTCTGTCAAAAAAACTTGTAATCTCTGTCAAAAAAACGAAACAACAGCAACAACAACAACAACAAACTCTTAAAAAAAACCTGAAAAAATAAAACTCATTGCCATAAACAATGTATTATTTTATCAGCCTTTAGTTGTAATGTGCTTATATTTGTTATATTTTTATATGAACCTCTCTTCACGTAATTCATAGATGTATGGCTTCACAAATATATTTTACAATCACCAATAATTATATATACCTATTCAGATATGATTGTATTTTTCTTTGGTGGTAATTTTTTTTGTTTCAGAAGCTGGAGAAATATATATTAATTGCATAAACAACTAATCTTTCAGCTCACATTCTGAATCAATCATATTAAAGCTTATATCTAAGAAAATTCTTATAAAATTATTTAATTTAAGAAATGTTCATAATTTACTTTCTGAAAGTGTATCACTTTTTTTTCATTCCTTGCTGAATCCTGTACTTTTTTTCTCAAGGTCATGTAGCTCTGTATCAGATAGTAACAGAACTTCAGCAATAACAGCAGATGCCATCTTAAATTAATGTAAGTGAATTTTTTTTTTTTGCAATTTTTATAGTTTCTCTCTTTTGCACCCATTTTGACAGGGAACAATGTTGGGTTCAATGCTGGATGCCCTAGAGGTGCCCTAGAGTTATTTTAACAGATTCAATTTACTTTGCTTTTCATGTAAGAACAGCTTTTCTTCTTAGATATTTTTGAGGTATATGAGAAACTATTCTTACATAAAATGTTTTTAAAAGTTTACTCTTTATATAAAATTTCATTATAGAATCATAGAATTTTAAAACTGGAGACCATAGAGATCATCTATTCCAGCGTTTTTCAAGGTTTATAATACTAAAAAAAAAAAAAAAAAAAATCAGTTTACCACTCTTCGTGTTCTTTGTTTTTACCACTATTTCTGTTCTTATTTTTCTTCATTAACAGAGTAGTTTTTGCCTGGTTTCCCCATTTCTACTATTCCTTCTTTAAGTCAAAAGTGGAAAATTTAATTAGTTTACTTGTCTGTAGTATAGTTTGAACTATGGAACGCTGGAGTAGTTTAACTTTTTATTTTACAGGTAAAGAAACACAGGTACAAAAATTTTGGCTGATTCCAGGAGTGCACACATATCTCATAGCTGAGGTAGGTCTAGAGTATCCAAAGGGTTCACAAGTGCAGAGGCCTTTTACCCATTCTTTCTCTATTTTCTTCCTAGTATTCTTTGACCACAACCTTTATAATATCTTGATTGAAGGATTCTGCCTCATCTTGTCCAGTTTTCTTCTTTCTTGCTGTTTGATTTTTACTTTGTTTTTATTTGCCTACCTTTTAATTTCAATTACTTTTCTATATATTTCCAAAGTCAGGGTCCATATAAAAGCTAAATCAGATTATAATTCACATATCATTTAATGCCTCAATTCCAATTTATCCTCAATGTCCTGGGTGATTTGGACACTGTTTATCAAACAGCACAATAGGAAAGAGTCAAAGCTCCAGTCTCTTATATAGACTCCCTGGGTAAAAATCTGAGGTCTTTATTTACTACATAATCTTGAGTATGTCATTATACTGCTCTGTTCCACAATTACATTATCTCTGAAATGTGATTATAATTATGCCTGCCTCTTAAATTTGCAGGATTAAATGAGTCAATATGTGTAAACTGTTTAGAACAGTGCCTGGTACATAGTAAACTCTTACAAAGTGCAAGTTGTTACTATAATTTCCTCTTGCTGTTGCCATCCAGCCACACTCACCCTCTCCCTGTTATTTGAATATTCTTTCCTAAGCTTTTAACTCTTAGGTACCACTCTTCATTTAATTTTCTTACTCAAGTGTTTCATGGATTTGTTATCTTCTTGACTTAAGATTTTCAGTTTATATGTTAAATATTCAGATATCTTACCTGATTCCCAAATATCACATCCATTTATTTTCTGTCAGATTAAAATCTTTTCATTTTCTTTTATCAAATTTTGGAAGTGATGTTTCTTGTTTGTTTATTTATTTATATGCATCTTTATGTTTTGCATTCATGAGACTGATGAAATTGTCTACAGTAATTCCTACTTGTTACAGCAGCTTAAGAGTAGCTATTCATTATCCAAAATACATAAAGTATTTATAAAACTCAACACCCTAAAAATAAATAATCCAATTAAAAATGGAAAGAGGACATGGGTAGACATTTTTCCAAAGAAGACATACAGATCGCCAATAGTCACATTGAAAATTACTCAATATCATTCATCATTAGGATATACAAATAAAAACTACAATGAAGTATCACTTCACATCTGTCAGAATGGTTAAAATCAATAACATAAGAAATAACAGGTGTTCACATGGATGTGGAGAAAGGTGAAGCATTTGCCTTGTTAGTGGGAATGCACGCTGCTGCTTCCATTCTGGAAAACATTATGGAGGATTTTTTTTTTTTAAGATTTATATATTTATTTGACAGAGAGAGAACACAAGCAGGCAGAGAGGCAGGCAGAGAGAGAGAGAAGGAAGCAGGCTCCCGGCTGAGCAGAAAGCCCGATGTGGGGCTCGATCCCAGGACCCTGGGATCATGACCTGAGCCAAAGGCAGCGGCTTAACCCACTGAGCCACCCAGGCGCCCCGAGGATTTTTCAAATAGTTAAAAATAGAACTATCCTACCATCCAGCAATTGCATTACTAGGTATTTATCCAAATACTATAAATATACTATTTTGAAGGGATATATGCACCCCGATATTTATAGCAGCATTATCAATAGTAACCAAATTAAGGAAGGAGTCCAAATATCCTCAGCCATCAAAAGAATGCAATCTTGCCATTTACAATGATGTGGATGGAGTTAGAGAGTATTCTGCTAAGCAAAATAAGTTAGTCAAAGAAAGATAAATGCCTGCCACATGATTTCACTCATGTGGAATTTAAGAAACAAGTATAGAGAAAAACAGAGAGAGAGACAAGCCAAGAAACAGACCCCTAACTATAGAGAACAAACTAATGTTTATCTGAGAGGATGTGAGTGTGTGTGGGGGGGGGCAGTTGGATTAAATAGGTGATGGGGATTAAGGAGGGCACTTGTGATGAGCACTGAGTATTGTATATAAGGGTTGAATTGCTAAACTGTTTCTTTCACTGTGTAGAAACTATTTTTCTTGATGAAGTCCCCGTAGTTCATTTTTGCTTTTGTTTCGCTTTCCTCTAGAGATGTGTCTAGTAACAAGTTGCTACCACCAATGTCAAAGAGGTTACTGTTGGTGTTCTCCTCTAAGATTTTGATGGATTCCTGTCTCACACTTAGGTCTTTCATCAGTTAGAATTTATTTCTGAGTGTGGTGCAAGATAGTGGTCCAATTTCATTTGTCTGCCTGTTGCTTTCCAGTTTTCTCAACACCATTTGAACAGACTCTTTTTTCCATTGGATATTATTTCCTGTTGTGTCAAATATTAGTTGATCATATTGTTTGGACTCATTTTGGGGTTTTTTTATTCTGTCTATTGATCTATGAGTCTGTTTTTGTGCCAGTACCATACTGTCTGGATCAGTACAGCTTTGTAATATAACTTGAAGTCCAGAGATGTGATGCCTCCAGCTTTGTTTTTCTTTTTCAGTATTGTTTTGGGTATTCAGGGTCTTTTTTTTTTCCCCATAGAAATTTTAGAATTGTTCTAGCTCTATGAAAAATACTGGTGATATTTTGATAGGGATTGCATTAAATGTGTTGGTTGCTTTGGGTAATATAGACATTTAACAATATTTAACAATATGTGTTCTTCCAATCCATAAGTATAGAATGATTTTCCTTTTCTTTTTTGTCATCTTCAATTTCTTTCATAAGTGTTTTATAATTTTAAGAGTACAGATGCTTTACTTCTTTGGTTAGGTTTATTTCCATGTATCTTATGGTTTTTGGTACAATTACGAATGGGATTGATTGCTTGATTTCTCTGTCAGCTGCTTCATTATTGGTGTATAGAAATGCAACATATTTCTGTACATTGTTTTTTGTTTCCTGCAACTACTGAATTTGTGTATCAGTTCTAGCAATTTTTCAGTAGAATCTTTTGGGTTTTCTATATAGACTATCATGTCACCTGCAAATAGTAATAGTTTGACTTCTTCCCTGCTGATCTGGATGCCTTTTATTTCCTTTTTTTAATAGCATATTTTATTTATTTTTATTTTTATTTTTATTTTATATCATATAATCTATGATTTGTTCCAGAGGTACAGGTCTGTGGTGCATCTGTCTTACACAATACATAGTGCTCACCACAATACATATCCTCCCCAAGGTTTGTTGTCTGATTACTGAGTCTAGGACTTCCAGTACTATGTTAAATAACAGTGGTAAGAATGGAAATCCCTGTATTTTCCTGACTGTAGAAGAAAAGCTCTTGGTTTTTCCCCATTGGGGATGATATTAGCTGTGGGTTTTTCATATATGGCCTTCATTATGCTGAGGTATGCTCTATCCAAACCTACTTTCTTGAGGGTTTTTATCAAGAATGTGTTGGGCTCCCCACCGAGGGGAGGAGGCGCCCGGGCCAGCCGGAGGCCTCTCCTTGGGGCTGAGCGGGATGGCGAGTGTCGCGAACCCAGAACGCACCCACAGAAGACACCGGGCTCGGGAGGTCTGTCGAAGCAGGATCTCGCTTTATTGAGCAGGGCAGCGGCTTATATGGGGTGAGGGAAGGGAAGTGAGGTCAGCAAAGTGGGGGCCAATGGGGATGTGCCGTGTGGGCGGGAGTTGGGAGAGACACGCCCTGCAGGGGGTGGAGACTCACGGGAAACGAAACTGATGGGAAACCGAAACCGCCACTTTGGCGCCTTTGTGGTCAGCCATGTGGGTTCCCGATCCGGAAGAGAAGGCCACCCGGCGCCATCTTAGCCTCTTGGGGCCCAACAAGAATGGATGCTGTACTTCATCAATTTTTTTCCTGCATTTTTGAAAGGATCATATGGTCCTTGTCATTTCTTTTATTAACATGGTATATCCCATTGGTTGATTGATGAATAGTGAACCACCTTTGCAACCCAGGAATAAATCCCACTTGATCATTGTGGAATGATTCTTTGAATGTCCTGTTGGATTTGATTTGCTACAATTTTGTTAAGAATTTTTGGATCCATGTTCATGAGGGATATTGGCCTGTGGTTTTCTTTTGTGGTTTGATCTTTATCTGATTTTGGAATCAAGGTAATGCTGACCTCAGAGAATGAGTTTGGAAATTTCCTTCCATTTCTACTTTTTGAGACAGTTTCAGGAGAAGGGTATTAATTATTCTTTAAATATTTGGTAGAATTCCCCTGGGAATCCATCCATCCCTAGACTATTTTTGTTGGAAGATTTTTGATTAGTAATTCAATTTTTTTTTTTTTTTTTGCTAGTCATTCCTCTGTTCAAGTTTTCTATTTCAGTTTTGGTAGTTTACAAGTTTCTAGGAAAGCATCCATTTCTTCCAGGTTGCCTAATTTGTTGGCAGATAATTGTTCATAATATCCTCCTATAATTTCTTGTATTTCTTTGGTGTTGGTGGTGATTTTTCCTCACTCACTTGTGATCCCCCCCCTTTTTATTGTTATGTTAATCTCTATACAGTACATCATTAGTTTTTGAGGTAGTGTTCCATGAGTCATTGTTTGCATATAACACCCAGTGCTCCATACAATCCATGCCCTCCCATCACCAGCCTCACCCATCCGCCCAACCCCTCCTTTCTAAAACCTATAGTTATTTTCCTGGAGTCCATAGTCTCTGATGGTTTATAGCCCACTCCAAATTCTTCCCATTCATTTTTCCCTTCTCTTAAAATCTTTCATGGTATTCCTTATGTTCCACAAATAAGTGAAACTGTGTGATAATGACTTTCTCTCTTTGATTTATTTCACTTAGCATAACCTCCTCCAGTCCCATCCATGTTGATGTAAAAGTTGGGTGTTTATTTATTTGGTTCCTTTCTATTTTCTTTTTGATAAGTCTGACTAGGGGTTTATCAATCTTATTAATTCTTTCAAATAAATAGCTCCTGGTTTTATTGATCTACTCTCTTTTATCTCTATATCATTTATTTCTTCTTTAATCTTTATTATTTCCCTCTTTCTGTGGACTTTGGCTTTGTTAGGTGTTCTTTTTCTTGTTCCTTTAGGTGTAAGTTTATGTTGTATGTTTGAGGTTTTTCTTGCTTCTTGAGGTAGGCCTGTATTGCTATATATTTCCCTCTTATGACCTCTTTTGGTGCATCCCAAAGGTTTTGAACTGTCATGTTTTCAGTTTTACTTGTTTCTTTTTTTAAGATTTTATTTATTTATTTGCCAGAGAGAGAGAAACAGCAAGAGAGAGAACACAAACAAGGATAGTGGGAGAGGGAGAAGCAGGCTTCCCACTGAGCAGGGAGCCTGATGCGGGGTTTGATCCCAGGATCCTGGGATCATAATCTGAGCTGAAGGTGGAGGTGTAATTACTGAGCTATCCAGGAACCCCTCATTTTCACTTTTTTCTGTGTGTGTGTGTGTGTGTGTGTGTGTGTGTGTGTTTAATTCCTCTTTAATTTTCTGGTTGACCCATCATTCTTTGGTAGGATGTCCTTTAACCTCCATGTATTTGTGGTCTTTCTAGATTTGTCTTGTTATTGACCTCAAATTTATAGTGTTGTGGTCAGAAAACATGAATAGTATGATATTAATCATAATGCATTTGTTGAGGCCTGGTTTGTGACTTAGAATGTGATCGATTCTGGAAAATGGTCTATGTGCACTTGAAAACAATGTGTATTTTGTTGTGTTAGGATGAACTGCTATGATTATATCTGTTAAATCCATCTGGCCCAGTGTGTCATTCAGAGCCCTGGTTTCCTTGTTGATTTTCTGCTTAGATGATCTGTTTATTCCTATAAGTGAGGTGTTAAAGTCCCCTAGTATTGTTTTATTATCAATGAGTTCCTTTATGTTTGTTATTAATTGATTTATGTATTTGGGTACTCTTAAGTTGGGGACATAAATGATTGCAATTGTTAGATCTTGTTGGATAGACTCATTTATTATAATATAATGCCCTTCTTTATCTCTTGTTACAGTCTTTGGTTTAAAATCTATTTTGTCTGATATAAGTATTTTTGTTCAGTCTTTCTTTTGACATCCATTTGTATGATAAATGTTTCTCTATTCCCTCACTTTCAATCTACAGGTGTCTTTGGGTCTAAAATGAGTTTCTCGTAGGCAGTATATAGGTGGGTGTTGTTTTTTAGCCTTTCTGTCACTCAGTGTCTTTTGATTAAAACATTCCATTTACATCCAGAGTAATTACTGATAGATATGTATTTAGTGTCCTTTAATTATGCTGTTTGTTGTTGTTTCTGGAGATCTCTGTTCCTTTGTAATTTTTGTCACTTTTTTTCTTTCCTTCCCACTCAAAGAGCCCACTTTAATATTTCTTGCAGGAGCTGGTTTAGTGGTCATGAACTCCTTTACTTTTGTATGCCTGGAAAATTATTTATCTCTCCTATTCTGAATGATGGTCTTGCTGGATAAAGTATTCTTGGTTGCAGAGTTTCCCCATTGAACATGTTGAATATATCATGTCACTTTCTTCTGGCTTGCTGAGTTACTGAACAGAAATCTGCTGCTAACCTTACTGTCTACCCTGTAAGTTAGGCATTTCTTTTGTCTTGCTGCTTTTAGGACTTTTTACTTATCATTATATTTTGCAAATATAGGTACATTATCCCTTGGTGTTGGTCTGCTTTTGTTGATTTTGATGGGAGTTTTCTATGCTTTCTGGGTTTAAATTTCTGTTTCCTTCCCCAGAATAGGGAAATTCTCCACTCTAATTTCCTCAAATAAACATTTTGGCCTTTTTTTTTCTGTTTTTCTGGAACTCCTATGATACAAATATTATTGTGTTTGATTGAGTCACTGAGTTCCCAAAGTCTACTTTTGTGATCCAAGATTTTTCTTTTCTTCTTTTGCTCAGCTTCATTATTTTTCATAATTCTGTCTTCTATGTCACTTATTTGCTCTTTTGATTTTTTTCATCATTGTAGTCATTACATCCAGTCACTTTCAAATCTCAGTTATTGCAGTTTTAATTTCAACCTGATTAGTTTTTAGCCCTTTTATCTCTCTGCTAAGGGTCTCCTAAAGACCATGATATCTTCTGTATTTTTCTCATACCCGGCTAGTATCTTTATGATTGTTATTTTAAATTCTGAGTCAGTCATATTACTTATCTTTTTCAATTAGATCTCTGCCCATGACATTTTATTGTTCTTTCCTTTAGGATGAATTCCAGTCTTGGCATTTTGTCTAGATCTTTGTCTTATTCTGTTTGTTAGAAAACTCTGTTATGTTTCCTGTTTCTGAGAGTAATGACTTTATGAAGAAAAAGGTCATATAATATACAGAGTATGGTGCTTCAGGAGGTGTTTCTGGTATGTGCTGTATGTACTCTGCTGCTGGGTTTTGACTTCTCTATCCCTCAGATCAGTGTCTGCAGAGTTTTTCCTTGCCTGCTGCAGGTAATGATGGACCTAGGTCAGAGTGTGGTGAGTTTTAATTAAGTGTGCTCTGGTCTGCTTGCTAAAAGAGACTTGATGCTATTTCCACTATAACTGAAGCTTTTCAGAAGTCTACAGTCAGCAGATGTGGTGCTTGTGGGGTTTGTGCAGGTCTTCTGTGGGAGGGGCCTACTGTGCTGATTCTTAGGCACACTTCCCCAAGAAAAAGTATTCTTAGCAGAGCACGGGGGTAGAACCTGGTATAAGTAGTTTAAGTAGTTTGTGTTGGGGTGCCTGGGTGGCTCAGTGGTTTAAAGTAGTTTGTGTTGGTGCTTTGTTGATGCCTGAAGTTGGTTTACGGTGAGGCGAAGAGAAGGGAAATGGCACAAGCCTGCTTCTTTGTCTCTGGAGAGGGGAATCTGTGCTTGTTGCTCTCAGGGAAGCACTTGTTGAGCAGCAAATAATTTCCTCTTTTGTGTTACAGGCATTTTCAAATTGCTGATTCCACACTGTCTCTGGGTTACTTGCCTACATAGAGTGTACCTTGGGCTCTAACCTAGCCAAGCCTGCTGACTTTGAAAAATTCCAAACTTCAGGACCTGGTGTGGCAGGGATCTGCACTGGCCCTCTGGCAAAGGGTTTCATTTCCTTGGGACTGATGGAGGTTTAACCCAAAAGTGCAGTCATTCCAGAGTGCAGAAGCATGAGTTTTAGAACAAGCCATCTAAGCAGCCCGTGTCCCAGTTAGTTGCCCTTAACAGGTGTCTCTGTACCTATGCTGAGGGCTAGGAGAGGGAAATGGCAACTACTATTTTTTTGTTCCCAAAGAGGTAATGTCACCTCTCAAAGATGGGCTTCAAAAAATGGGCATAAGACATGAATAGACATTTCTCCAAAGAATACCTACAAATAAGACTAGGGTTCTCCTATTTCACCTCTGTCTTAACTCCCCACCTCAGGTCCAGATTTTATAGTTCAAAATTCAGTTTTGGAATTTTTGCTGTGTAGTTAGTGTTTTGCATATACACTTTGAATTATTTATCAAAAGAAAAAAGATATTTGCCATATTTTATACTCTCTTCTGCTTTAAAATACAGATGATATGGATAATATTATCAAGTTTACTGTGCTATTAGGAAAACCAAATATCACTCATATAAAACCCCTCAATGCTTTCTCACTGTAGGTAACAAATAAAACTCCATTTTATTACTTCTATTATTTTTGTCATTGAATTGTGGTAAGTGTATTTAAACATTTCTGATAAATGATAATGATGGAGAGAATCTTGATGATTCTCTCAATCTCTCAGAAATGATGGTGATTGCAAATTTATTGTTAATTTCTACATTTATATTTTTATTGAATCTTTATATGTTTAGTAGCTTCATATGTGACTCTGTCTAGTATTTCCAAATACCATGTAAGCTGTCTGAGGAGAGCCATTAGATCCTTCCAATTTTTATCTCCCATAAAATATGTAATATAAATTGAGGAAATAACTGGAAAAAAAAGTTATTTAAAGAGTAGACCTAAAGGGCAGAGCAGAATACTCAAATTTATTTTTTTTATCCCTCGAGGGAAATGTCATCGCTATATTTCTGTGCTGTTTCTCACTTGAATCAAATGCTATAAAGCACAATAAAGCTGTGCCTCTTTTCTCTGCATGTATAAATAAAGATATGGTTGTGTTTATTTGACTTGGATATTGAGATTTTAAGATTTTAAGCTGCCCTGATCAAGAATGAGAATGTATCTGAGATATTTTGGTCCACTTTAACAAGTTATCCTGACACAGTTATGTGGATACTGCAGAAGACAAAAGATTCCTGGGTTGGTGCAAAATAACAATACCCAGATTCCCTGAGTCAGATCTCACAGGATAACATTAAGCAAGCCAGGTGTACATGCAGAAGGATACATTCCAGATCAGGAACCCTGTACTCCAGATCAGGAAATCAGTATTTTGTAATAGATAATAAGCATGCCTGCTTTTTGCACAGGAGGGAAACTAATCTTGTTTTCCAAGTCTGGAAAAGTCTGGTCTTTGCTTTGGAGAGAAAAAACTACTTTGTATTCCCAGATAATTTGCTATAAAAACATTCTTGAATAGTCTTTAAAGAAAAAAAAAAAAGACAGCCAGTTCCTCTATTCTCAAGATGTACAAAAACATAAAAGACCTATGGGTAATTGTCTCGCAGAAACACCTTTTTTACATTGGCAATGTCTTTTGATTATAAGACAAAAAGGACAGAATGACATTTGATTTAAATTGAAGCATTCCATTGCTAAATGTTTTCTGTTAGGTAGAACAGTCTTCTTTTATTACTTCTGAAGAAATTAACCTGTATTTTTATTGCTTCAGGAGATATAGATCCACTCAGTTCTTGTTTTCTGCCATTTCAGTTTTGTTTTATTTTATTCTGTTTTCTGTTATCCCCCAGTTCAGGTCATTATGTAACAATGCTTTTAATTTTTTTTTTTTAACTTTTTCTTAGAACTAGGAAAAAGATTGTGATTTTCAACAGAGAATGACAATGACCCATAGCATGAGTGTTACACAGACTAGATACTACATAGGTAAAGTGGAATTTGTATAGAAAGTTGGCCCTAGAAAGAGACAAAGTCAGAAGGAAACATGCAATCCAAGTACAAAAGAAAAACTGTTTAAAGTGAGATATTATTATAAATTTTACACTTTCTTTAATTCTTTAGCTATCATAATTTAAAACAAAGCCTAAGGCATTGTGTTTTCATCGACATAGTTTCATAAATGTACCTATTCTTTTTTTTAATATTTTATTTATTTGTTTGATAGTGAGAAATAGAGAGAGAGAGAGCACACACACAAGTAGGGGGAGCAGCAGGCAGAGGGAGAAGCAGGCCTCCTGCTGAGCAGGGAGCCTGATGTGGGGCTTGAGCCCAGGTCCCTGGAATCATGACCTGAGCCAAAGGCAGACACTTAATGACTGAGCCACCCAGACGACCCTGTACCTATTCTATAATATTAGATTTAAAATAACTTGGTACAATCCATTCTCCTTATCTTTTTTATATATTAACTTGTGTATTTTTCATTTTATCCTACTAGATATACATTTTATGAGAGAAGGGATATACACTTTTTTTCTGTACACTGCTGTAACTCCTGTACCAAGAATTATACTTGGAAAATAGTCATGGATATTAATTGAATAAATTAATTAAATACCATTATGATTTACATATAAGATATTTTTAAATACCACCATTTATTTAGTTTCTGTAGCATGATAAACAAAAATATAAAATTCATTTTTCAAATTTACCATGTTTTAAATATATAAAAGAATTCAAGCATTATAAAAGTCTTTAATAAAAATGACCAAAATGTCTGCTATCAGTATTAAGACTACTGTTTCAGAAATGAGAAGAGGTACTTGACTTAATTTTCTTTTAAGTGCGTACTTGTGAAATGAAACAAAATTTGTTAAGCTAGAAATGTCATTAAGTCAAAGCTTTAAAATACTTTGTAATGACTGTATTTTTAAGACATTACAGGTTGCAGAGGAAACGATGTACTTTGGTGTTGCTTAACAATATGATCTTTGGATCAATATAAGCCTGGGTTCAAATCCATGTTCTACCAGTATTTGTGTGACTTTGGAAAAATATTAAGCCTTTAGAAGTTTTAGTTTCTTTCCCTATGAAATAATGACAATAATAATAAATAATTGTCTGAACAGTATATGAGATTATCCATGGAAATATTTAGAATTTTGCCTGGTATGTTGTTATTATTAGCAAACTTTGATGTGAATGTGTTAAAATTTTATTTCATAAGAAGAATTAAAGTGTTTTTTGTTGTGTTGTCTGCCATATCCTAAAAATGATAACCCAAATATGATTCTTTGGCTATATGAAAACTTGCCTTGTTTATCTTTGTTTCTCTAAGGATTGATTTACTCATTAATCGAACAAAGAGTTGTTAACAATATCAGTATGAAAAAAGCTTGGCATTATAAAAAATGCAATTGTTGGAAATAGCATATAAAAGTGGTCTTAAGAAGGCAAGTTAGTGAGTTACTGAAATAACTTAGATTTAACAGCTGTCAGATACTGAAAAATCTTGACTGTCAATAAGGTAATATACATATAGACTGATGAGAAGACTTCAAATGAAATCATATTAATTATAGAGACCCATAGCAGAGTGAATATACATACATGAAAAGTTTTGGAGATATCTGATTTTTTAAAAAAAAATATTTTGTTTACTTATTTGACAGAGAGAGAGAGATCACAAGTGGAAGGCAGAGAGAGATGGGGGAGCAGGATCCCTGTTGATCAGAGAGCCTGATGCAGGACTCGATCCCAGGACCCTGAGATCATGTCCTGAGATGAGGCAGAGACTTAACCCACTGAACCACCCAGGCACCCCGGAGACATGTGATATTACAGCACAGTTACCATGTTAAAGAAATTGTCTCCTCTACATCTTATGGAAATTCCCGGTATTATCCTATTTTTCAGAAACTAGAAAAGAACAGTTACTTAGAATTTTTATAAGTCTGGATCCACTTAGTACTTAAAAGTAAATTATCCCTCTAAGTAGATGGTCAGATACATGTCTCCAGAGAAACATTTTCAGAGAAGCATGATACACACATACACGATTTCTGAAAAATTAAAATGCAATGCCATTAGTACTGTATTTGAGTGTTCAAATGATTTCTAACACTTGTTGCACATCATAGTTTTCAAAATGGAAAAAAAAATAATCAGTAACAACTTCTTCAGCATGTTTAAAGTACTATTGAGTATTTACTTCCCTAAAAGATAATCAGAATAAGACTTTGATCAAATAAGTAGATTACTTCTTGGACAGAGTCTTAGTACTGCCTGAGAAAGGGATGTTCAGCAAAAAAAAATTTATAGTCTGGGATCAAATAATTTAAAGGGTTACTTAAGCCAAAAAATTAGCTGGGATTAGGACAAGTTTATAACATAATATTAAGGAGTTGTAGACACAAACAAGTGACAGTCTTAAAGTGAGTTGAAATTAAGCTGTAGTTTGATAAATTGTTCACTCTTGTGAACAGTTTGATCTCTACTAATATAGTTTGGAGGATTCTTTCTTCAAAAGAACCAGAAAAGTTATTATTTTTTCATCTTCCTAGGCAGCAATTTTCCAGAACAGCTCTTTATTTATGTTTACCTAAATGGTTGTTTTTTTTCTCACTCCTAATAGTTAAAGTATATTGATATAGGTGGTTTCAGTTCTCTGTGCCCATTCTTTTAGGCTTATAAGTCTGTTTCAGGCATTTTATAATGTAAGGGCTCTACCAGAAAAGAGAACCTTAAATATTCAAATGTAAAGTGTACAGAGTAGGATAAGCTTATAGTTAGTATTAATTAAGGAAACCATTAATTTATAGTTAATACTAAGATAAGTTCAGCCTTTTCAGGTACTAATAAAAGAATTCTTCTTTTACACACATGCATACATGTACATGTGCACACAAACACACATACAGTGTAGTGACTCCTATAGCCATAACTATTAAGTGCCTTCTATGTAAGAATGAGTAGAACTTTTGAATAAAATGATAAAATAATTCCCTCTTAATCAGCAGTAATTTGGTAATAATCCTAGTCCCTTTAAATTGGGAAAAACTGCCAATATGGAAATATCCAGAAATTCAATCACTGAGGTGGTTGCCTGGCTCAGTCAGTAGAGCATGTGACTCTTGATCTCAAGGTTATGAGTTCAAGCCCATGTTGAACATAGAGCTTACTTAAAAACAAAACAACAACAACAAAAACAAACAAAAAAAGAAAATCAGTTAGGAATTAAATGCCTTAGGAAATATACAAGGTTTAATACTGCTAGAATTTTTGAACCACAAAACAGGCAAGTCTGGGTATATTATTTCAGAATTGAATTGGTGATGGAAATGGTTGTACTCAAAGTGGATTCTTTCATTAACTTTATTTTTTCTTCCTGCTATTGCAGCTATAGAGAAACAGTTGTACATGCAAGCCACCATATAGTCAAAAGAGAATTTCAGGGATGCCTGGGTGGTTCAGTCATTTAAACGACTGCCTTCGGCTCAAGTCAGGATCCCTGGGTGCTGGGATTGAGTCCCACATCAGGCTCCTTTTTCAGCAGGAGCCTGCTTCTCCCTGTGCCTGCTCTGCCTGTTGCTCCCCCTGCTTGTGCTGTCTCTGTCTCTGACAAATAAATAAATAAAGTCTTAAAAGAAAAAAAAATAAAAATAATTTCAAGGTGACCCATCTACATACTTCAAGTTGCAGACAACTAAATAATTACACAGTCACTGGCTGTCATTGGCATACTCAAGGTTATCAGTGATTTCTGCATTTTCTGTTACCATATGTGATCCAACTAGAACCTGTGGTCAGCATCATTTGCAGATAAATCACAGAATGAAAGTATCAGTAAGTCAACACAATGCAGGGATTATGATCTAAGTGTATTCTGATTACCCAGTTTTATTCAATAACAAAGAGAACTGGTTTGCTCAATAAGGCTTTCCAAAAATCAGTGACAAAAGCTTACTGCCTCTCTCAACATTTCACGGTTCATTTCTTTGTTCCCCACATTTTCCCCCTTGTTACCACTTGTATAGCATAGCACTCTGTGCTCTTTAAAAGAAGGCTGAGTTATTCAAAATATGTTGAAAAGAAATGATTTTATTTTATTTTAGTAGAAGTAGAGCCCAGTGTGGGGCTTAAACTAACAACCCTGAGATCAAAAGTAGAGCTGAGACCAAGTGTTGGATGCTTAACCAACTGAGCCACCCAGGAGTCCCTACAAGACTACATTTTAAATACAGTTTGGAAGCAATTCTTTTATATAGACTTGCACCATGGAAAACATTGAAAGATGTGACTTTAACATCTAAGGTTCGGCAAAAGTAGCAGTCAGCCTCAGGTGAATTAGACAGAAACAGTAGTAGACCGGCCAGGGGAGGACAGCTGCTTCTGTAGGGGTATAAGGAGTTCTCTGGAGGCAGCAACATTCTTCTGAGTTTCAATGTATTTTTGATCTCTAATATACAGAAGTTTGGAAATTCAGTGACACCTTAATTATAATTATATGAAAGTAAAATTAAAGAAGAATTGTGTGTTTGTTTAGGAAGCAGAAATTTAGGAGTGGATTTTTTTTTTTTAATCAATTTTGGCTGCTTTCTTTCTCAAAGACAATTCTTATTTACTTATGATAGTTCTCTCCATGTCTGTTGGATGTGGTTAAAAGCATACGGGTCTCTGAAAATGTGAGCAGTGCTATTCCCAAATGGCTAAAACAAAATGGGTAAAGAAGAGCCTGTTGAGTAGGTGAAAAAGCTAATCCAGTTTTTCCTGTTCCTTTTGAACTTCAAGCAGAATGAGAGGGCCAAGGCCAGCTTTTTCTCTACCTCTCTAGAGTTAATAATGTTAGGACAAATTTGAATTACTTTTTGTAAGCAACTCATATGATTACTACCAACAGGAGAGGTAATCAATACTAGCGAGATGAGATCATCATCACTAATGACTTCCAACCTCATCTACTTTTAAGGTCTTTGAGTAAAGCATGGATTTTAGTTGACTGAAATGAAAAATAAAGAGAGAGTGAAAGAGAAGGAGAAGGTCACTGCCCTCAATTTCTTTCATTAATTTGTTTACCATACAAAGAAATAAGTGGAAATGACTGACAAATGTTATCTGTGAATGCTTTAGATTTTATTCTTGTTATGTTATTTTGTTTTGGTTGCTCCTTAATGTCATGGCTTATATGACTACTAGTTGAATATCTGTGCACTAAAAGCTTTGGGTCATAGAATGTTAATTAAAATTACTGGGATGATACTGCTGCTTACAATTTTATATTTGTTGAGGATTTAAAACAAAAACAAAAGAAAATAAACAGATTGCTCTGTTCATACCTGCTGAAAGTTAGACCCCAAATACTTATTTTGGTTTATTAGAGAGATTTGAAATGTTTTCTTTTATAAAGATCCAGACTTATGGGAACTATTCATTTGAGAGATGGATTGGTGAACGGTATGTTGCAAACTGGATACCATGATAGAAATCCACACACAGTATCCAAATTTATTTGATAGGCCCTAAAATATATGAAGTAGCTTGATTATAGTAATGCATCTAAATGCTTATAAAGGAACAATATTTTATGTTAGCAGGCACTTTCATAGCACTAGCAATTATTTAACCCTACTAAAATATTAAGCCTTCGTAAAAACTCAAAGTAAGTGGAATGACCTGTTGAATTACATAAAAACCCAAAATGGATAAGAATGATAGACATGATTAAAGTTTTAAAAACATCATTTATTTAAGCATCTATATTTTCTCCATGTTTTATCCCATCCTCTCTCATTACTATCAGAAAAAAAATAATATTGCTCTTCTGCTACGTGCATTTATTGCTATTAGATACTCATTTGAAATTGTAGATATGTCAGCATAATTGAAGGTAAATTCGACTTCTCTTTTTTCATGCTCCATGGATCTCCACTCTCTTCCCATCATTGGTTGTTTATTTTCCCAGGCCTCAGATCCTGTTTTTCAGGAAATGAATGAAGGTCTACTGAGACAATTTATTTTCTCCATTTCAGCCATTGAGTCACTTTATAAAGTTAAATACTCCCCATTGCCAAGGACCCTCCTGCCATATTAAATGTTTGGTCATTATGCGAAGAATAATAACAATAGATAATACCATTTTGCAGTGGTAATCATAACAATATGACTTTCATTTTTAAGTGATTATCAGGGAAACCTTCTCTGTCAGATCCTTATACCCAGATCCTTATATTCCAGATGAAATCCTTCATAAGCCAAATGTAGTGAAGTGCAGAAGCAATTATCATTAATTTAAATGGAAAATTTGTGGGGAATTTCCAGACACCCCAAAATAACCTCTTTTGCTTTTCTGAAACCTTAGGATATATCTTACTAATGGATGCACAAAATAAATGGAGATAAAAACCAGATGATCACAGTGCAAATCTCTGTGGCATGATGCTCAGGTGCTGAGTGTAGTTCCCAGGGAAGGAGGTTGGCAGTGCCATTCTCACTGCTCAGAATATATGTTCACTGTATAATGTCTTGCTGCAAAACAAACAATGAATTCTATTTTTGCTTTTAGCTTTTTTTTTTTTTTTTTTTTTTTGTAAAAGCAAAAATCCTCTTCAAATTTCTTTTGGTTAGCGGAAATAGGTATTCATGTAGGTCCTTTCTAAAGGTGAGGTAGAGTAACACAAACTTTCAAAAAGCAGGAATATCTGTATTTTTAACTTTACATCACTATTTTTAACATAATTGTTTTTACAAAGATGACAAATGAAGCTCAAGAAGTCAAATAACATGTACCATTTAAAGTTAAGGTTCAGGGTTCAGAATTCAAACACAGATCCTTAGAGTTCTAAAGATGATGCAGTTTCTCCTAATGTGACACTGAGATAACCTAGTTTAAATTTGAGATTGTTGATGTGACACAGAATAAAACTTGGGCTACCTTTCAGTTTCCTATGATAGATTCTTTGATAATCTGATTATTAACATTCACAAAGCACATTTAGGAGATAATTTCCATTCATTCATTCATGTATCCATCACTAGACAATGTCAGTGTAGTGGAGGACCAGAAATTTAGTTTTTGTTTAACTCCACTAGGTCATCAGTGAAGTAGACAAAGACAACACAGTTCGAAACATTCACTTTGGTAGGCTCTACTTTTTGACTTGCATTGGTGTCCCTTTGCCTTTTCAGGCAAATAAACTGTTACTATTTTGGGGGGATAGGAAGTGGAGTGGGCATTCTTTACCCTTTGTTTACTATCTCCTTTTAGGTTTTTCCCATTTTGTTAGCTTTGTTCTTTTTACAATTGTTCTCCTAATTAGAGGTAATTTGTTGGTGGTGGTAGTTATGGGTTGAAAATTTGTTTGTGACCTTTCTTTATGTGAACTGTATTTTTTTCATTCTCTCAGCAATAATTTACTGAAGTCTCCCCTATCTCACACAAACGGATTAAAAATGAGAATTGGATTAGATAAGACAACATATCATAAGGGATTTATATTTAGTACCTCTTCAAAAACACAGAGATATATAAAACCATGCATATCTGGATATACCCACACACTCATAAGTAAACACACAAACTGCCACCTTGTATATGAATTTGGTTTAGTACTAGCCCTGGAACCCCCGAGATTTCTGGGCCTTGGTTTCATGCTCCTTAAATAAATTTGCCTTCACTTATCAGTGCATCTTCATTGTTTTATAAGCAGTTTGAATCTTTCTAGATTATTTTAAATATTTTAAAATCTCACAACATAAAAGATTTCTATGTTTCTTAAAAATACTAATTTCACATTTGATATTTGAAATGGTAACAGAATGCACAAGAGCAATATCCTTATGTTAGATACTCAAAAGTCTGGATAGAACAAGGGACATAGTCTCTGTGACACATACACTTACAAAATACTCCTTTGTGTTAATAACTTCCCAAATATTTTAAGAGATTTTATCATATGCAACAGGGACTCTATGCATATATATTACATTTTCTTCCCCATTTCTTACCTGTATCTCTTTAAGGATGCCAATAAACTTTTGATTAGTACCATGGGCATTCCTAACTTTCTGTATTCAGGTTTCCTTTTCAGTGAATTCTGTCATGAGCTGGACTACAGAGTTTTCCCTTATATTCTAACTATAATTCATTACACTCTTGTGATTTCTTTATAAAAACACTTTTTCTTGATTTGCAGGAAACTCTTCAGAAGCAGGTCATCAATCACTGAACATGTGCGTGAAGAAATGACCTTCATGTCTGTTTCTTGTTCTAAATAATTTCTTTCTGTTTGTACAAATTCTTCAAGGTAGCATAATTTTTTTTCAGCTTCTTCCAAGCTTTTGCTATGATATTGTGATTGGGTATCATAGGATATTATATGTGTGTGTGTACATGACACATGCATTTATATTTGTGTTATGTAGTATAAATATTTATAAAAGCCAGATCTGCTAACTCATTATTTAGCTTCTTGTTTTTATTTTTTTAAGTTATTTTAAGTAAGATGACAGGATGAAGAACACAGCATGTAATAATTTTAAAATGTTTTTATTTGTATGTATTTCTCTTCTTAATGGTTTAGTTCTTTTGAATGTCTAATGATGTGATACATCTAATGACTTTTTTAAAATATATTTTTTAAGATTTTATTTATTTCTTTGACAGAGACAGATCAGAAGTAGGCAGAGAGGAAGGCAGAGAAAGGAGGAAGCAGGCTCCCTGCTGAGGAGAGAGCCCAATGTGGGACTCGATCCCAGGACCCTGAGATCATGACTTGAGCTGAAGGCAGAGGCTTTAACCCACTGAGCCACCCAGGCACCCCCATCTAGTGACTTTTAATTACTTTAAATGTTAATGTTTTACAATATTCCTATAGAGGATAAAAAGTGCACCATCAAGTAGTGTTGGGACTCTTTGAATATTATTTTTTAAGTTTTTCAATGTGTGAGGAATAAATGTCTGAGTATAGGCCCATCACAGTTACCCAATATCTATGGATTAGATTATTCTGTAGAAACCAATAACACCAGTTTTGGTTAACTATGACCACTAACCCCATCTTAGTAAATTAAATACAATGAAATTTTAGCCCAGAAGGTCATATATATCATAACCATACTATAACCATAAATCTTATAGCCTCTTATCCAGAAAGACACATATGGTCCCTCCTAGTTGTAAAGAAGCAGAAACATATATTTCAGCTGTGTATCCCCAAGATAGGAGGTAGCATTAGGGGAATCTTGATTGAAATGTAAACTTATTTTGTCATATTCGTGCATTATTTCTCAATAAGTTTAAGTGAAAATTTCAAGAGTTTGACAAATTATTACATTATTTTAATTTTAAATATTGATGATGTTCACCAGTTTTTTAATATTTAAATTATTTGACTATGCTTATTCTCTTTAACTTTTATTTGCCTGTTGATTTTAGTTGATATTTTTTTTCTTAATTTTAATAATTAATGGCCTTAATACTTATTTATAACATGTATGTCTTTCTAAATTTTATATTTCAAAATCATATAGTTCACTTTTTTCTAAACATTTTAGTATCTGTAAATGAGTAATTTTAAATCTCTTTTTTTTAATACTTTTTATTTTTTAAAAAAAATTATTTATTTATTTGAGTGAGATAGAGAACATGAAAGAGAGAGAACATGAGTGGGAGAAGCTGAAGAAGGAGAGGGAGAAGCAGACTCTCTGCAGAGCAGGGAGCCCACTCAGCGCTAGATCCCAGGACCCTAGGATCATGACTTGAGCCAAAGGCAGTCACTTAACCAACTGAGCCACCCACGTGCCCAAAATCTGTCTTTTGTTATCGTTGAAATAAATATTTGTAAATTACCCAAAATTTTAAGAATCATCCATATGTTTTGTCATTTAAAAAATAGATTTCCTAGGCCTTAACTTTTTTTAAAGGAAACCATGTGTTTTTCATTATTTCCTTAGGTTAATAAAATGCAATGTAACAAATCCTTTGGTATTTAGACAGCTTTGTCTTTTTATGTGCCGTATCAATGCTTCTGTGAAACATAGCACAGCCATATCATGTTATGTTCATTTATACAAACTATTAAGCATTTTCTCAATTTTATCTAAAACACTTCTCTGTGGTTAACTTGAATAGCTCAGCCAGTACTTTTTGAGTACCAATTATGCTGAAAGAACTATGATACCTGCTTCAAGTACTCAGCTGACTTGATGCATATAATATAGTTGAAGAGATAAAGCATTTACACATGCATTTGTTTTATAGCTCAAGAGAGTTCATTTTCAGAATTGCATAGTAAGAGAGAATTACGTTCACGGATATGGATAGATCTCTCTTACCTGCACATGTATTTGGGGGTATGCATAATTCTAAAAACAAATCATTAAAACCACTTACATTTCATTTTTGGAATTTTTAGTACAATTTGAAGCAGTGGAATAAATAATCATCTGATATATGTTTTGCTCGAATTAAAGCAGGAATTGTCTGCCTTGTCTGTTAAAGCTTGTATTATGGTTGAGGGCAAGGATGATCTTTGCATTCTGGAAGCTGAGGGAAGTTAGTTTAGGATTAAAGATTTAACATAAAATATCCTCCAAGTGAATATTCACGCATGAACAAGTAGGAATTTTCCTACATTTATAGTTTAATTGAAGAAAATAGAAATGCTTAACTTCTGACTTAGATGATCTGATAATAACCAGTGTTGGAAGTACACTAGCTAAACACCACTTCATAGATTATATCTCGTAATTTGCTATTTGCCATTACGTGTGTGCTATATATCAAAAGTCTTGTTTTCAGTCGCCAAGCTCTTACATATGAGAAAGCTATAGCCTGCCCCATTTCTAAATCTAATCCTACAAAGCAATATACTTTCCAAAGACTTAACTGTTTTACATATTTATGAATTTCTCCACAGGACCCCTAAAGGATTCATTTCTCAATTGTGTCATAAGACATCACAGTATAATGCTTGGCTTATTTTCCCATCAAGTATTGTGCTACAGCTATATGGTGGTGGGTTTTGTTTTGTTCTTTAATTTTTTTATTTTTTTTATTTGCCTTTGTTTAGAACAAACTGAGGATGTAGCATTGACCCAGGCTGCTCAGTGTGCAGGACTCATGCCTGTAAGCCCTGGGACTCTATGACTTATCACTGTGCCTTTCTGTGTCATATCAGCAAGCTCATCTGCAGAAATACATTCAGACTGAGTAACCCTGAGGTAGACAATGCTTAATTCTCCATTTCAAAATCTTCCAGGAATGGAAAAATGATTCAGCTAGAAGGCATCTGCCCTGTCAGCACCCTATTATCCTAACACACTGTTTACTCTCTTACAGGTTTCGGTTATCCTTACACAGTTTGATCATCATTTTTGAAGCTGGCCTGTTGTATAACTTAACACCAGTTCACAGTATGGTTATGATTGGTTTTAACACAATACCTATGGTTTTACATGCATCTTTTTGCCTAGTTTCTCTAGTCTCTATTTTTGAGAAATACATGTAGAAAACAAATAATTGAAGGAAGACTTATTAAAAATTGAAAAGCCATTTGTTCAAAAAATCTAAGTTATTTTGGTGGTTACTAATTACCAGTGTATTTAAATAAATGTGTCCACTGAAAAAAGAACATTTACAGATATTACACACACATGCATTTATATCATACACACAAATATACATATACATACATATTTTCACACACACACAGATGCTATCTACAGTGTGTGTTTGAGTGTGTTACGTCTGTAAGATATTATGGAATTATAGTAAGAAATTATATGAAGAAATTTGATTTTGCTTACAAATAAAATAATCAAATGTATAAGTTATTTAGCATTCTGTATTCTCACATCTAGTGATAAAGTATTCTAAGGAAACAAAAAGTAATTAATTTCTAATACAATGGAAAACACTGCAAATAATTTTTTTCATATTAGTTTGAAATAACAAGTAGTTTTTCAAAAAGTCAAAAAGTGGGTAAAGTGGTGTAAAAGCAAAAAACAATTTTCAGTAGGTTTAATATTAAGTTGATTTTAAAATTATGTTTTTATCTATAAATCTAGGGAATATGGTTGATATAAACAATATTAGCAAAACTGTCAGCAGTAAGATAACATTTTCTTTTTTGTGGTCATAATAAAAATTAATAATTTTTATATGTATATATTTGAGTTGAATCATTTCATTATGTTATCATTTATTTAATAGATAGATATTACTTGGGTCTTTATGTAAGAAACTTTCTTTAACATGTTATAGTTTGAAAGTTTAGATAAATAATATCAAAGATGTAGCTACAGTGATGTTAGTTTGGTCTTTTGTTTGTCCTTTTCTGGCTTTATCTTTTTTCAACACCTTTAGATATAAACTGATGAAACTCTATTATACATTATGCTAAAATGTTTTCAGAGTTCAGATGTAAAAATGAACTTTGAAAGTCATCCTCCTGAAGTTTTATTTTTTTTATTTTTTTATTTTTTATAAACATATATTTTTATCCCCAGGGGTACAGGTCTGTGAATCACCAGGTTTACACACTTCATAGCACTCACCAAAGCACATACCCTCCCCAATGTCCATAACCCCACCCCCCTTCTCCCAACCCTCCTCCCCCAGCAACCCTCAGTTTGTTTTGTGAGATTAAGAGTCACTTATGGTTTGTCTCCCTCCCAATCCCATCTTGTTTCATTTATTCTTCTCCTACCCACTTAAGCCCCCATGTTGCATCACCACTTCCTCATATCAGGGAGATCATATGATAGTTGTCTTTCTCCATTTGACTTATTTTGCTAAGCATGATATGCTCTAGTTCCATCCATGTTGTCGCAAATGGCAAGATTTCATTTATTTGATGGCTACATAGTACTCCATTGTGTATATATACCACATCTTCTTGATCCATTCATCTGTTGATGGACATCTAGGTTCTTTCCATAGTTTGGCTATTGTGGATATTTCTGCTATAAACATTCGGGTGCACGTGCCCCTTTGGACCACTACGTTTGTATCTTTAGGGTAAATACCCAGTAGTGCAATTGCTGGGTCATAGGGCAGTTCTATTTTCAACATTTTGAGGAACCTCCATGCTGTTTTCCAGAGTGGCTGCACCAGCTTGCATTCCCACCAACAGTGTAGGACGGTTCCCCTTTCTCCGCATCCTCACCAGCATCTGTCATTTCCTGACTTGTTGATTTTAGCCATTCTGACTGGTGTGAGGTGATATCTCATTGTGGTTTTGATTTGTATTTCCCTGATGCCCAGTGATATGGAGCACTTTTTCATGTGTCTGTTGGCCATCTGGATGTCTCCTTTGCAGAAATGTCTGTTCATGTCCTCTGCCCATTTCTTGATTGGATTATTTGTTCTTTGGGTGTTGAGTTTGCTAAGTTCTTTATAGATTTTGGACACTAGTCCTTTATCTGATATGTCGTTTGCAAATATCTTCTCCCATTCTGTCAGTTGTCTTTTGATTTTGTTAACTGTTTCCTTTGCTGTGCAAAAGCTTTTGATCTTGATGACATCCCAATAGTTCATTTTTGCCCTTGCTTCCCTTGCCTTTGGCGATGTTCCTAGGAAGATGTTGCTGCGGCTGAGGTCGAAGAGGTTGCTGCCTGTGTTCTCCTCAAGGATTTTGATGGATTCCTTTCTCACATTGAGGTCCTTCATCCATTTTGAGTCTATTTTCATGTGTGGTGTAAGGAAATGGTCCAATTTCATTTTTCTGCATGTGGCTGTCCAATTTTCCCAGCACCATTTATTGAAGAGGCTGTCTTTTTTCCATTGGACATTCTTTCCTGCTTTGTCGAAGATTAGTTGACCATAGAGTAGAGGGTCTATTTCTGGGCTCTCTATTCTGTTCCATTGATCTATGTGTCTGTTTTTGTGCCAGTAGCATGCTGTCTTGATGATGACAGCTTTGTAATAGAGCTTAAAGTCCGGAATTGTGATGCCACCGACGTTGGCTTTCTTTTTCAATATCCCTTTGGCTATTCGAGGTCTTTTCTGGTTCCATATAAATTTTAGGATTATTTGTTCCATTTCTTTGAAAAAGATGGATGGTACTTTGATAGGAATTGCATTAAATGTGTAGATTGCTTTAGGTAGCATAGACATTTTCACAATATTTATTCTTCCAATCCAGGAGCATGGAATATTTTTCCATTTCTTTGTGTCTTCCTCAATTTCTTTCATGAGTACTTTATAGTTTTCTGAGTATAGATTCTGTGCCTCTTTGGTTAGGTTTATTCCTAGGTATCTTATGATTTGGGGTGCAATTGTTAGGGGATTGACTCCTTAATTTCTCTTTCTTCTGTCTTGTTGGTGTAGAGAAATGCAACTGATTTCTGTGCATTGATTTTATATCCTGACACTTTACTGAATTCGTGTACCAGTTCTAGCAGTTTTGGAGTGGAGTCTTTTGGGTTTTCCACATATAGTATCATATCATCTGCGAAAAGTGATAATTTGACTTCTTTGCTGATTTGGATGCCTTTAATTTCCTTTTGTTGTCTGATTGCTGAGGCTAGGACTTCTAGTACTATGTTGAATAGCAGAGGTGATAATGGACATCCCTGCCGTGTTCCTGACCTTAGCGGAAAAGCTTTCAGTTTTTCTCCATTGAGAATGATATTTGCGGTGGGTTTTTCATAGATGGCTTTGATGGTATTGAGGTATGTGCCCTCTATCTCTACACTTTGAAGAGTTTTGATCAGGAAGGGATGCTGTACTTTGTCAAATGCTTTTTCAACATCTATTGAGAGCTCTCCTTTTTGATGGGATCCTTCTCTGGTTTTGGGATCAAGGTGATGCTGGCCTCATAAAGTAGGTTTGGAAGTTTTCCTTCCATTTCTATTTTTTCGAACAGTTTCAGGAGAATAGGAATTAGTTCTTCTTTAAATGTTTGGTAGAATTCCCCGGGGAAGCTGTCTGGCCCTGGGCTTTTGTTTGCTTGGATATTTTTAATGACTGTTTCAATCTCCTTACTGGTTATGGGTCTGTTCAGGCTTTCTATTTCTTCCTGGTTCAGTTGTGGTAGTTTATATGTTTCTAGGAATGCATCCATTTCTTCCAGATTGTCAGAGTTGTTGGCGTAGAGTTGCTCATAGTATGTTCTTATAATAGTTTGTATTTCTTTGGTGTTAGTTGTGATCTCTCCTCTTTCATTCATGATTTTATTTATTTGGGTCCTTTCTCTTTTCTTTTTGATAAGTCGGGCCAGGGGTCTATCAATTTTATTAATTCTTTCAAAGAACCAGCTCCTAGTTTCCTTGATTTGCTCTATTTTTTTTTTTTTTTTTTTTTTTGGTTTCTATTTCATTGATTTCTGCTCTGATCTTTATGATTTCTCTTCTCCTTCTGGGCTTAGGGTTTGTTTCTTGTTCTTTCTCCAGCTCCTTTAGGTTGTGTACCTGAGACCTTTCTTGTTTCTTGAGAAAGGCTTGTACCGCTATATATTTTCCTCTCAGGACTGCCTTTGTTGTGTCCCACAGATTTTGAACCGTTGTATTTTCATTATCATTTGTTTCCATGATTTTTTTCAATTCTTTAATTTCCCGGTTGACCCATTCATTCTTTAGAAGGATGCTGTTTAGTCTCCATGTATTTGGGTTCTTTCCAAACTTCCTCTTGTGGTTGAGTTCTAGCTTCAGAGCATTGTGGTCTGAAAATATACAGGGAATGATCCCAATCTTTTGATGCCGGTTGAGTCCTGATTTAGGACCAAGGATGTGATCTATTCTGGAGAATGTTCCATGTGCACTAGAGAAGAATGTGTATTCTGTTGCTTTGGGATGAAATATTCTGAATATATATGTGATGTCCATCTGGTCCAGTGCGTCGTTTAAGGCCTTTATTTCCTTGCTGATCTTTTGCTTGGAAGATTTGTCCATTTCAGTGAGGGGAGTGTTAAAGTCCCCTACTATTATTGTGTTATTGTTGATGTGTTTCTTTGATTTTGTTATTAATTGGTTTATATAGTTGGCTGCTCCCAAGTTGGGGGCATAGATATTTAAAATTGTTAGATCTTCTTGTTGGACAGACCCTTTGAGTATGATATAGTGTCCTTCCTCCTCTCTTATTATAGTCTTTGGCTTAAAACCTAATTGATCTGATATAAGGATTGCCATTCCTGCTTTCTTCTGATGTCCATTAGCATGGTAAATTCTTTTCCACCCCCTCACTTTAAATCTGGAGGTGTCTTCAGGCTTAAAATGAGTTTCTTGGAGGCAACATATAGATGGGTTTTGTTTTTTAACCATTCTGATAACCTGTGTCTTTTGATTGGGGCATTTAGCCATTAACATTCAGGGTAACTATTGAGAGATATGAATTTAGTGCCATTGTATTGCCTGTGAGGTGACTGTTACTGTATATTGTCTCTGTTCCTTACTGATCTACCACTTTAGGCTCTCTCTTTGCTTAGAGGACCCCTTTCAATACTTTCGGTAGAGCTGGTTTGGTGTTTGCAAATTCTTTCAGTTTTTGTTTGTCCTGAAAGCTTTTAATCTCTCCTTCTATTTTCAATGATAGCCTAGCTGGATATAGTATTCTTGGCTGCATGTTTTTCTCGTTTAGTGCTCTGAATATATCATGCCAGCTCTTTCTGGCCTGCCCGGTCTCTGTGGAGAAGTCAGCTGCCAATCTAATATTTTTACCATTGTATGTTACAGACTTCTTTTCCCGGGCTGCTTTCAGGATTTTCTCTCTGTCACTAAGACTTGTAAATTTTACTACTAGGTGATGGGGTGTGGGCGTATTCTTATTGATTTTGAGGGGCGTTCTCTGAACCCTCTGAATTTTGATGCTCATTCCCTTTGCCATATTGGGGAAATTCTCCCCAATAATTCTCTCCAGTATACCTTCTGCTCCCCTCTCTCTTTCTTCTTCTTCTGGAATCCCAATTATTCTAATGTTGTTTCGTCTTATGGTGTCACTTATCTCTCGAATTCTCCCCTCATGGCACAGTAGCTGTTTGTCCCTCTTTTGCTCAGCTTCTTTATTCTCTGTCATTTGGTCTTCTATATCACTAGTGCTTTCTTCTGCCTCATTTATCCTAGCAGTGAGATCCTCCAATTTTGATTGCACCTCATTAATAACTTTTTTGATTTCAACTTGGTTAGATTTTAGTTCTTTTATTTCTCCAGAAAGGGCTTTTATATCTCCTGAGAGGGTTTCTCTAATATCTTCCATGCCTTTTTCGAGCCTGGCTAGAACCTTGAGAATTGTCATTCTGAACTCTAGATCTGACATATTACCAATGTCTGTATTGATTAGGTCGCTAACCTTCAGTACTGCCTCTTGTTCTTTTTTTTGTGGTGAATTTTTCCGCCTTGTCATTTTGTCCAGATAAGAGTATATGAAGGAGCAAGTAAAATACTAAAAGGGTGGCAACAACCCCAGGAATATATGCTTTAACCAAATCAGAAGAGATCCCAAATCATGAGGGGGGAGAAAGGGGATAAAAAGAGGTTCAAAAAGAAAGAAAGAAAAAAAAAAGAATTAAAAAAAAGAAAATGAATAAAGAAAAATATAAAAAGAAAATATATATATATTAGATAAACTAGTTAAAAAACGTTAAAAAAGAAAAGGGTAAAAGTTAAAAAAAATTTTAGCAGAAGAAGAAAAAAAAATGAAAAAGAAAAAGAAATAACTGCAAGACTAAAAAAATCACAGGGAGAAAACCATGAGTTCTGTGCTTTGCTTTCTCCTCCTCTGGAATTCTGCTGCTCTCCTTGGTATTGAAACCGTACTCCTTGGTAGGTGAACTTGGTCTTGGCTGGATTTCTTGTTATCTTCTCGGGGAGGGGCCTGGTGTAGTGATTCTCAAATGTCTTTGCCCCAGGCGGAATTGCACTGCTCTTATCAGGGGGCCGGGCTGAGTAATCCGCTCGGGTTTGCTTTTAGGAGCTTTTGTTCCCTGAGCGCTTTCCGTAGAGTTCCGGAGGATGGGGATACAAATGGCAGCCTCCTGGTCTCTGGCCCGGAGGAGCCGAGAGCCCAGGGCCCCACTCCTCAGTGCGCCCTCAGAGAACAGCGCCCAGTAACACCCATCTGCCTGACTTCCGGCCGCACTCTGAGCTCACCGAGCCTGCGACCGGTTCAAGGTAACCCCGAGCTATGAGCTTACTGTCAGCTCTGTCTCTGTAGCCGGTTTTCCCGTTCCAATACCTGCAAGCTCTGCGACACTCAGACACCCCCGATCCTTCTGTGACCCTGCAAGACCTGAGGCCACGCTGACCCCGCCTGGGCTTCGCCACGGTTTAGCCTCTTCAGCGATGTCCCTCAGTGGAATAGATTTTGTGCTCCGTTGCTCCGCTGCTTGCCGGGTGCCAGCCCCTCCCTCCGGGGTCTATCTTCCCATCATTTTGAATTCACTTCTCTGCCAGTCCTACCTTTCAGAAAGTGGTTGTTTTTCTGTTTCCAGAATTGCTGTTCTTCTTCTCTTCGATCTGCCGATGGATTTGCAGGTGTTTGCAATAATTAGATAAGCTATCTAGCTGATCTCCTGCTAGATGAAGTAGTCTCAGCCTGCTACTTCTCCGCCGTCTTGACTCCTCTCTGAAGCTTTATTTTTTATCTAAATTATATATATATATTTTATATTTGATGAATTTGGGGTATCTTAATATAAATATATTTAAAATAAAATAATGTTAGACGACTTCATGTTAGATTCAAAAGTAGACCACAGTTTATTTATTTGAAGGTATATACCTTTGGACTGATATATATTTATATCAGATATATAAAGATATATTTATCTTGTTATCATGGATGAATTTTTTATGGCTTTATTTGCAATTCATATGAACTATATGTCTTATGATCATATGTGTAGTCAGATAGATGTTTTTTTAGTATCACTTACAATCATGTGCCCATATATGTATGTGTCCATACATGTGTGTATGTGTATTTAGTTTCTTAGGACTATTAAACAGCACAATCTTGGTTGCTTAAAACAAGTTTTAGAGACTAGAAGTCTGAAATCAAGATTTTACAGGGGGATTTCCAGGGAAGATGGAAGTATAGAACAATCCTAGGGTCACCTCTCCCATGGATACAACTATAACATTCACTTCAGTGTAAGTAATCAGAAAATGACCAGAAGACTGCAGAACAGACTCTCCACAGATAATTGTAGAGAAGAAGCCACATTGAAGAGGGTAGAATGGGCAGAGATGTGGTCAGGAGCTAAATGGATTCATGCAACTGGCACCAGGAGAGAGGACAGAGGAGAGAGCCATGCATGCCTCTCTATGGGGGCATAGGAAAGGGAGAGGACCAGACCCTCACACCAAGAACCGCTGACATGGTGAACCTACATGAAAATCAGGGTGGCATAATTTTGTGAGCTCTTACAACCAACAGTGTTTAACACTTGGAACTTAAAAAATAAGTACGCTCAGCTCTGGGAGAGGCAGGAAGTCAATAGGAATCTGAGTCCTTGCCTGTAAAGAGATAGCATAACAAACATTCTGGTCGATATATAGCATGGAAGCAACAATTTGAAAAATGCCTGGGGTATATGGGAGGGAGATTTGTTTATCAATATCAGAATTTGTCCTGGAGGGCAGGGATCTTTTGGAGACTTCTCCAGGAAAAAAAGCTGATGGGTGTCATTTTTCTTCTGCTGCCTCCAAGCCTGGATACAAGGATAGTAGCAGGGACCAGCACAAAGCAACACTCTCTTCTTAGCTTGATAATAGCTTATGCTGCCCTCATGTGCTCCTGTGGATCCGCTCCCACCAACCTAGTCTGCTTTGGCAGGAGTTTTGAGTGTCTGCAGGCCTTCTCCCACATGGGCCAGTGTGGATCTAGCTAACACTACATGCCCAACCCCCACATTCTCGAGAATACCTGTCCCCTCCAGTATACCTTTGGCAAGAGCCCATCTAAAAAAGTGCCACAAGCCTGAGAGTGTGTAAACAGCCCCAGCAAGGTCTAGTACCACTCCAAAATGACTCCTGCCTTGGAGGGAGGAGAGGCTAAGCTCACATACGAGTCCCTCTACAGTGTCAGCAGTGAGGTAGGGACAAACATTAGGTCTGACTACAGGCCATGAGCACCAATGAAATCTTCTCAGGAAACAATACAAGAAAAGTGCCCTCTAACTGCATCTATGGCAAACAACTGGTCTGATGTCTGACTCAACTCCAGCCCAAGGTGGGCCCAGACTTGTCCACTAACAACACAGGAACCAAACCTTCCCATGACAGACAAAGGAGCCATTGTAGATGATTGGACAAATGGCAAAAGCAGATTAGCCACAATAGTAGATGCACACAACACACATAGGCATACCCCTGAAACTCCAGGTGAATAGAGGACACCACATTGTAAGACACTACAGGGAATTTTCATAAAGCCACTACTTGCAAGAGTAGGACACATGGCTGCCTTCCCTAACAGACAGAAACAGACACAGAATATTAGACAAAAAGAAGAAACAGAGGAATATGTTCCAAATGAATAAACAGGATAAAATCACAGCAATAACTAAATAAAGCAGAGATAAGTAATATGTCTGATAGTGAATTTAAAGTAATGATCATAAGTATATTTACTGGACTAGGGAAGAGTGTAGGATCTCACTGATACCCTCAACAAAGATATAGACAATATAAGAAGGAGCCAATCACAGAAGAAGAACTCAATAACTGAAATTAATAGTACAGTAGATAGAATCATTTGTAAAATAGAGGAAGCAAAATGGATCAGTGACCTAGAGAACAGAATAATGGAAAGCAATCAAGCTGAACAGTACAGAGAAAAAAATAACAAAAATGAAAATTGTCTTAGGCGACTCAGCAACAGCATCAAGTCTAATAACATTCACATTATAGAGATCCCAAAAGGGGAAGAGAGAGGAAAGGGGGCAGAAAATTTACCTGAGTAAATAAGAAGAAAACTTTGAATGTTGGGAAGGAAATAGAAATCTATGTCAAGGAGGCACAGAGAACCTCCAACAAAGTCAACCCAAGGATGTCCATGCTAAGAAACATAATTAAAATGGCAAAAAACTGTGATAAAGAGACAGTTTTAATATAAGGTAAGACTATCGGCTGATTCTTCAGCAGATACTTTGCAGGCCAGCAGGAGAGATGTGATTTATTCAAAGTGCTGAAAGGAAAAAACCTGCAGGCCAGAATATTCAATCCAGCAAGGCTATCATTTAGACTAGAAGGAGAGTTTAACAGTTTCCCATACAATGGCACTTGGGTGTTAGACAGCTAACCATCTGACTCTTGATTTCAGCTCAAGTTGGGGAGTCTCCTTCAGATTCTGTCTTTTTCCTCTTTTTCCTCTACCCTTCCCCCCATCCACCACATGCTTTCTCTTTCCTTCTCTCTTTCATAAGTAAATAAATCTTGAAAGAAGAAAAGAG
Source organism: Mustela erminea (assembly GCF_009829155.1). Taxonomy (NCBI): domain Eukaryota; kingdom Metazoa; phylum Chordata; class Mammalia; order Carnivora; family Mustelidae; genus Mustela; species Mustela erminea. Next base: position 41,497,374 of record NC_045628.1, on the reverse strand, counting down.
CTTCCCAGACAAACAAAAGTTAAAGGTATTCATGACTACTAAACCAGCCTTATAAGAATGTTAATAGAAACTTTCTGAGTGGAAAGGAAAGACTATATGTAGGCGTGAGAAAAGTAGGAAGCACAAAAGCAGTGTATGGAATTACAAAAGACCCTGAATAGTTAAAGCAATTACAAAAAAAAAAAAAAAAAAGAACATACAAGGGGTATTACAATCACAGACTTCAAGATATGCTTCAGGAGCACCTGGGTGGTTCAATGGGTTAAGCCTAGGTCATGATCTCAGGGTCCTAGGATCAAGTCCTGTATCTGGCTCTCTGCTCAGCAGGGAAACTGTCTCCCCCCATCTCTGCCTGCCTTTCTGCCTGCTTGTGATCTCTCTCTCTCTCTCTCTGTCAAATAAATAAACAAAATCTTTTTAAAATATATATATATATATATATATATATATATATACTACAAAGCTGTACTAATCAAAATAATATGGTTCTGGCACAAAAATAGACACATAAATCCATGGACGAGAACAGAGAGTTTAGAAATAAACCGTTACATGGTTACTTAATCTTCAACAAAGGAGGCAAGAATATGCAATGGGAAGAAGTCTCTTCAAAAAACGGTGCTGAGAAAACTGGACAGCCACATGCAAGAGAGTGAAACTGGACCATTTTCTTAACACTATACACAAAAATAAAATATAAATGGATTAACTTAAATATGAGACTGAAACCATAAAAATCCTTAAAGAGAGTATTTTTAAAAAATTTTTACATCTTTTGCATCTTTATTCAGTTATAATTCATTTTGTATAAAATTTGTCTATTTGTAATGTACATTTCAGTGATATTAGTATATTCAATGAGTTGTGAAACCATCACTGCAGTTTAGAACATTTTGATAATCCAAAAAGAAACTCATGCTCATTAGCAGTCATTCACCTCCCCCCACCATTTCCTATGTTCTAGTCCTAGGCAAAGGTCTGCACGCATATATTTCTCTGTTCTTGACATTTCCTATAAATGATTGCCATAATATGGAGTTTTAGTGATTGGCTTATGTTACCTTGTTTAGGTTCATCCACGTTGTAGCATTTATCAGCACATTATTCTTTCTAGTGCCAAATTATATGCTATTGCATGGATACATACCATATGGTGGTTATCCATCCATTAACTAATAGACATTTGGATTGTTTCCAACTTTTAGCTATTTTGAATAATCTTTCTATGGACATACAAGTAAAAGTACTTTTGTGGGCATGTATTTTCATTTGCCTTGGGTATAAAATTGGTGTAGAATTGATGGGTCATATGATAACTATGTTTAACACTTGAGAAAATGTCAAGGCATTTAAAAAGAGCTGTATTATATTAGAGTCCAACTAGCAATGTATGAGTGTTTTAATTACTGCACACCTTGCCAACACTTGTTACTGTTTGTCTTTTTTTTTATTCTAGCTATCCTTGTGGGTGTGAAGTGGTATCTCATTTTTTTTTCCATTTCATTTTATTTTATTATTTTATTTTATTTTATTTTCAGTGTTCCAGAATTCATTGTTTATGCACCACACCCAGTGTCTCATATGGTTTTAATTTGAAATTCTCCAATGACCTATGATATTGAGCATTTTTCATGTTAATTGGCCATTTAAATGTTTTCCTTGGAGAAATAACTATTAAAGCTACTTTTAAAATAATTTAAACTCTATTTTTAATTGCATTTTATGTCTTTTTATAAATAAGTTGTAAGAGTTCTGTATATGAAGGGAATAACATTCCTATATTGGATATATGATTAATAAATATTTTCTTTATTCTGTGAATTATTTTTTTCAGTTTTTGGTAGTATCTTTGTAGGACATTTTTAACTTGGATATAGTTCAATTTTATTTATTTATTTATTTATTTTTTGGTAGCACTAGTTAAATTATATACTTGTTTCCACATTTTAGTTCTGGTTACCAGGTAGGATGCCCAGAAAAAAATAATGGAATTTCAGATAAACAACAGTTCTTTTTCTGTATAAATATGCCCCCAATATTGCATAGCATGCACTTATACTAAATAGATAATTATTTTTATTTGGAATTCTAATTTAACTGGGCATTCTTATACTCTGTCTTTTTTTGCAAGATATAGCCACCTATTATCAGGGAACATTGAATAGGATGAATAATAATTTTTTTAAGATTTTATTTATTTATTTGAAAGAGAGAGAGAGAGAGAGATCACAAGTGGGCAGAGAGGCAGGCAGAGAGAGAAGGGGGAAGTAGGCTCCCTGCTGAGCAGAGAGCCAGATGCAAGGCTGGATCCCAGGACCCTGAGATCATGACTTGAGCTGAAGGCAGAGGCTTAACCGACTGAGCCACCCCGGTGCCCGGAATAGGGTTAAAATTCTTAAAAAAGCTGAAAACACTGATATCAATGGGATAGATTCTGAGTTCAGTTTCATAAATGACCCTGTAAAAGTCATTTTGGTTCACTTTGTTGCCTTTACATGTACAGCAAATGGGGAAGATAATGCCTGACCTCACTTTCTTCACAGGAATATTGTTAGAATGGATAAGACAATGTACACATAAGCACAGAACATCTTGGAAGACAAATACTTTATAAAACCATAGTATCATTATTATTGTTATATTATAGAGAGAATTTCTGAAAATTTAGCTGACTGAATATATTATAATAATGGTCTACGAAAATTTAAAAAATACAATATAGATTTAATGACTTGTCTTCTATTTTATTCAGCACATCATTAGAATATAGATGCACTAACTTTGGATTACAAAAACTGTATTTTTTTCTGGTTCATGTTGCCTTTTATGCCTTCTTAATCAGTACCTAATGTTATATATGCTATTGGACTTAACACTTTCCTTATATTTCTAAAAATCACTGAAGCATAAAGACAGAGGTGCTACATTTTTTAGATTATATCTTGTTTATTTGTGTGTATTTATACACATATGTAAATTGAAAAAAATTTTATGCATTAATAATACAGAATGTACTGTATCTAATCCTATTAGGCTGTGGTGACCAACATATTTAATAAAACTGTCATTTTGTTAGTTTATATTTAGATCCTGGTTACTTTTTATAATGAAAATATCATATACAACTCTGAGTTTATATTATACACAATAAATACTGAAATGAATAAGCATTTTGGCTAGCTCTACAATTATGGGAAAGTCACCTTCTCAGGCACTCTTTATGTGAAATATTATGGGATGGTGCAAATTCTTAAACTGTGCTACATGCTAGTATTTTTGGAATTTGCAAAGTGTTTAAGACAGAGAGAAGGTTAAAAAAAAAAAGAAACTAAAGTCTAGGATTAAATGATAGCATATATACTGTGTACACATAGGCATACATATATATATTTTTTTCAAAATAAAAATCTTAAAATCAGAACCATTCCCACAGTAATTAAAACTGTGTGATGCCACTATTTTAAAAATGTTTTTGTTTTTCATTGAAATTTTTATGTAATTCCTACAAAGTACTAACTTCTGCATGTAATTCAGAAAGTAATGCATATAATAAAATAAGGCTAGAAACAGAAAAACAAATCAAGTATGAGTATTTTATCTTAGCATATACTTAATTAAAATAATCTTTAATTGTTAATTTGTTAAAATTTTTTCCAGTTTTATTATCTTCTAATATTTTCCTTAAAAATGGAACTTAGATTAAATGTATCTTAATGAATTTTTTTTTTTTTACATTTTAATAGATTTGAATTTGGAATCTATTTGCTTAGGAATGTTATATTTAATAAAATTTATGGCTTTGATCATGGAGAAGTCTTAAATTTATTTTTTGTGATCCCTTAAAAAAACAGGCATTTATTTTTGTTTTCATCCACAAAAGCATTTAATATTTTGAAGTAGATGTGTCATATTTGGCTGCCCTTGTCATATTGCATCAATCATATTCCTTTCAGTGAGACATAATCTGATTTTAGTTGATGAACATAACTTGATTTGAGATACTAGAGTCCCATCTTATATAACAGATGAAAGAAAATAAAAGTAAAGGTGAAAATTTTAAGATTAAAAACAAACTAAAATCCTTTGTCATGGAGCAATTAGAATGTACAATAGAAAATATGTGTTTTTATTCTTATAGTCTCAGTTTTGTTTGTATGTGAATGTATAAGTTCAAAAAAGGTAAATGTGTGATAAAACATTGAATACTGTACCTCATTTTGGATCAGATGAAATTATGACTGTAGTAATATACATAGAACTGTAGCTAAATCAGATGCAGTTATAGCCATAGTAATATGCATAAAATGTTTGAAATATACAAAACTAATTTTTTTTAGTAAAGGTATTTTGTTTAATTGTTGATGAATATGTTAAATAAATCTAAACAGTGTTTATCTCTACCAGCGAATGCTTTGGTAAGTCAGGTTGCATTTCGTATCCATTTAATTTTTCTGTAGATTCTAAATTCTTTCCATCTGTTGGGAGATGTTCAGATAGAGTCTTCAACATATCAGATACATTATTCAAGAATCTGTGCTCCCGGGGCACCTGGGTGGCTCAATGGGTTAAGTCTCTGCCTTCAGCTCAGGTCATGATCTCAGGGTCCTAGGATCAAGCCCCGCATCGGGCACTCTGCTCAGCAGGGAGCCTGCTTCCCTTCCTCTCTCTCTCTGCCTACATCTCTGCCTACTTGTGATCTCTGTCAAATAAATAAATAAAATCTTTAAAAAAAAAAAAAAGAATCTATGCTTCCTAACAATCAGACCCTACCATTTTTGCTGCTGCAACTATCTCTTCTTCTGCCCCTCACTTTTTGACACCTAAATGTTATTGTTATTAAATATAATATCCCTGTAACAAACAATACATTTATAATGCCCATGAATTATGTATGAGGGTAATTGATATTATTACTGAAATCAGAATAAGGAAATAAACAAAACAAAACTAATAAAATACAGTGAACTTTAATTATTGTATAAATATTTTCCTTTTTAATTAGTCTGCAAGGAAAATAAGAAATCACTGATTTTATGGACTATCCTGCTTATATATTTTGAATACTTTAATTTTTAACTTTTTGTTTGGAATCAAAAACTGTATCTCATGAAAACTAACTTACTAAAATGATAGGTAAATTGAGAAAAAAATAGAAATCATAGTAAATAGTTCATTTTCCGAAGAGCAATGATGAATCGTAATTGTTGCCAAGTTTCAAGTTAGAAAGTTCTGCAACAATTTAGTGTTTAATGAATGAGAGCAATGACTAACATGATGGTCACAGTTAACATTTTAATACTTATTTCTTTTTATAGTTAAAGACATTAGCATATTGAAGCCTTTTTTTAAAAATCGTGGACTTTATATATTAGAACTGTTTAAGGTATACCAAAATATTGAACAGAGGGTGAAGATTTCTCATATATTCTCTTTTCTGAATCCACAGTTTCCTCTATTATTAACATCTTGCTTTAATGTGGTATTTTTGCTACATTTAATGAACCAATGCCAATATATTATTATTAACTGAAGTGTATAGTTTATGCTATGGGTCATTCTTTGTGTTGTATGGTTGTATGATTTTGCCAGTGCATAAGGTCATGTATGCACCATTACAGTGTCATCCAGAATAGTTACACTGTTCTACAAGTTCCTGTGTTCACCTATGCATCCTTTCATTTGCCACCCAGCCTCTGACAACCACTGATATATCTTCACTTGCTCTCTAGTTTTGTCTTTCTCAGAATGTCATATAGTAGAAATCACACAGTATAAAGCCCTTTCAGACTGGCTTTGTTTTCACTCTGTGATATGTGCTTAAGGTTCCTCCATATATTTTCATGACTGGATAGCTCATTTCTTTTCACAGCTGAATAGTATTCCATTATATGAATGTACTGCACTTAAATTGTCCATCCCCTAAATTGAAGCACATACTGACAGTTTCCCAGGTTTTGATAATTATGGATAAAGGTGTTATAAATATTTGTGTGCAAGATTTTGTGTAGATATGTTTTCCAATACCCAGGAGACTGATTTCTGGAGTAGGTGGTAAAATTATGTTTAGCTGTATATAAGAAACTGTCTTCCAAAGTGGTTGCATTTTCTGCATTTCCCCAAGCAATGAGTGTGCATTTCTGTTGCTCCACTCACATTAGGTGTTATTGGTATTTTGGTGTTTTGGATATTATCCTTCTAATAGTTTCCTAGTAGTATCTTACTGATATTTTATTTTACAATTCCCTAAAGGAATATATGGTGGTAAGCCTTTTTCCCTATTCTCACTTTCTATCTGTATGGTTTCCTTGGTGAGGTGTCCACTCAGATTTTTTGCTACTTTTTAATTGAGTTCTTTGTTTCTTTATGGGGAGCTTCAACAATTCTTTGTACATTTATGTCTTTTGTAAAGTTTCTTCCATTTGTGGCTTATCTTCTAATTCTCATAACGCTGTCTTTCACAGAACAGAAAATTTTCATTTTAATGAAGTGAACTTTACATTTTTTCCTTTCATGCATTGTGTATCTGTGCTCTATCAAAAAATTCATTGTCAAAAGAAGGTCACTTAGACTTTCTCCATTATGTTCTCCACATGTTACCTTTGAGAAGTTTTATAGTTTTCCACTTACATTTAGGTCGATGATCTATTTTGAATTAACTTTCTTGAAAGACATATGTTTTGTGGCTATATGAATTTTTATTAAAGATTTTGTTTCTTTATTTGAGAGAAAGCAAATGAGTGAAAGAGTATGAGCTGGGGGAGGGGCAGAAGGAAAGGGATAAGCAGATTCCCTGCTGAGTAAGAAGAACAATGGGATTTGATCCGAGGATGCTGGCAACATGACCTGAGATGAAGGCAGATGCTTACCTGACTGAGTCACCCAGGTGCCTGTGAATTAATGTTTTAAATTGTTTTAAAATTCAGTTGCTTCAGGACCATTTGTGGAAAAGACTGTACTTTCTCAATTGGATTTCCCTTACTCTTATTTTTGTCAGTTCTTTTGATTTTCTGTATAAATAGTGGTGTCATGGGCAAACAAAGGGCAGTTTCATTTCTTTCTTTCCAATATTTATTTCCTTTTCTTTTATATTTTCATTAGCTAGGACTCTCAGCATAATGTGGGAAAGGGGTGGTAAGAGGGAACATCGTTGCCTTGTTCTTGATCTCAGTGAAAAAGCTTCCAGTTTCTCATCCTAAGTATGATATTAGTTGTAGGATTGTGGAGATATCCAGGTTGATGACGGTCAACTCTATTTTTTCTTTTTTTTTGAGTTTTTTGTTTTTTGTTTTTTGTTTTTTGTTTTTTTATCCTGAATGGATGTTAGATTTTGTGGAATGCCTTTTTCTTTTTCTTTCCTTTCCTTTCCTTTCCTCTTTCTTTCTTTCTTTCTTTCTTTCTTTCTTTCTTTCTTTCTTCCTTTCTTTCTTTTGTTGTTGTTGTTGTTGTTAAGTTCTTTTTCTGGATTTCTATGCTCATATGACATTTCCTCTTTATACAACTGATGTGATGAATTACATTAATTGATTTTTTAAAAATATAAACCTGCCTTTCATACCTGGAATACATCTTATTTGATCATGGTGTATAATTTTCTAACTCATTGTTGGATTTGATTCAATAATATTTTGTTGAGGATTTTTGTCGATGTTCGGGAGAGTTATTGCAGTTTTGCAGTTTTCCTTTTTCTTTTTGTTTTGTAATTTATTATCTGGCTTTGGTATTGGGGCAATAGTGGCTTCATAGAATGAATCAGGAAATGTTCGCCCTGCTTCTATTTCCCAAATCAGATTTTTTTTTTTTTTTTAATGGTAGACTTTGTGGTAGAATTTTTTCCTTAACTTTTGGATAGAGTTCACCAATAAGAACATTCAGGCTCCTATCTCCTTATTTTGGAAGATTACCAGTTCAATTTTTAAAATAGATATTGACCTATTTGTATTCATTTACCTTTTATTGATTTTTTATTGTTTCTTTCAAAGAATTGGTATATTTCATCTCTTCTCAAATTTGTGGGCCTATAATTGTTCATAGTATTTTTTTGTTACCTGTTAATGTTCATGGTATTGCTAGTGATGGTCATTCTCATTTCTTTTATCAGTGATTTGTATCTCTCTTTTTTTAAAAGATTTTATTTATTTATTTGTTTGAAAGAGAGAGAAATGAACCAGCACATGTGAGGTGAGAAACAGACTCGCTGGTGAGCAGGGAGCCTGATGCAGGACTCAATCCCAGGACCCTGGGACCATGACCTGAGCTGAAGGCAGATGCTTAACAGACTGAGCCATCCAGGCCTCCTAGTGATTTTTATCTTACCTGCTTTTTCTTGGTTAAGTTTTCTGGGGGGAGAAGGGGCGGCTGTATCAATTTTATTGAACTTTTTGTCTCACTGATTTTTTTTTATTGTGTAACTGTTTTTGATTTCATTGATTTGTGCTCTTGGTTTTGGTTTTTATTTCTGTCCTTACATTGAATTTATTTCCTCTTTTTTTTCCCCCCAAAGTATAAGCTTAGCTTATTAACTTTTAATTTCTCCCTCTCTCTCTCTCATTTTCTTTCTTTCTTTCTTTCTTTCTTTCTTTTTTCTTTTCTAATAGGACATATGATGCTGTAGGTTTACTCTAAGAATTGCCCTTACTGCATTTCACAAATTTTGGTAGGTTGTGTTTTTGTTTTCACTTTTTCAAAATATTTGAAAACCTTTTGAGACTTTTTAGCCCAAGTATAACTTAAAAGATAAAGTTTCATTCCCATATTTGGGGGAATTTCTAACTATCTTTCTGTTATTTACTGGTTTCATGCATTGCATAAAGTTTATCTTTTAAAATTTGATTAAATGTGTTTCATGACCAAGAAAGAATTTGCATGCACCTGATGAGGACTATACAGCCTCTATCCTAGGAATGGAAAGGGAAGATGGAAAATGTCTCAGTGGAGGAAAAGCAAGATTCCCATTTTCCTGAGGGAGCAAAAAAGAAAGCTGTGCTCATTTTGTTTGGATAATGTTTGTAAAGGCACATGGGACTGAGCTTTTTATTACTAGGAAGTTACTGATATTGAGTAGATCAATCATATGCTTTGAAAAAAGTTGATCTCTAGAGATGGAGATTCAGTTGTTTCAGAGAAACCAGAATTTGTATATGGTTTACAAAAATATGTGAGGGTTAGGGTTGGATAAGGATGTTAAATAAATAATATATGCATACATATATGTGTACAAATGCATTCATATATTTATATATTTATATACATACAGACATGTGCCCATTTTAAATGAATTTTATAATTAACCTAATTTATACTCATTTTTTTTCCTTCACATCAATCTCAAATATAAAAAAAGAAATGGGGGTGTGCCTGGGTGGCTCAGTGGGTTAAAGCATCTACTTTGGAATCAGGTCCTGATCTCAGGGTCCTGGGATCAAGCCCCACATTAGGCTCTTTGCTCAGCAGGGTGCCTGGTTCTCTTCCTCTCTCTCTGCCTGCCTCTCTGCCTACTTGTGATCTTTGTCAAATAAACAAATAAAATCTTTTTTAAAAATTAAAAAGTAAAAAGAGAAATGGTGAAATGCAATACAAAAATTCACTTCAGTCACCAAGGCAAATTTAATACAGGTCCAAACTATTCTGGTGATTGTAGTTCTTAAAAGATTTTGTGGAAGCAATGGGATGATGGGTGACTGTCCTGCCCATGATTGTTTGGTCTGTATGTATTTTACTTCTCTGTTAAGAGTCTCCTTTACATCTCAGTCTGACAGAAAGTTTCTCTTTTTTTTCCACAAGTAGATATTAATATTTATGCAATATGTTACCATTTCCTTCTTCCTACGATAACATTTTATAATGCTAAGTAGAAAATTTTGATAGTCCAAATTGAAATGTTTGCATGTGGATCATATTACCAATATTTGAAGCTATACTGAAGAACTGGATGGTGTTTTTGACCTAAAGAGCTCGTGAAGTCAAGCTTTTCAAATTAGTGTTCACTCAGAGAGGCAAGGCAAATAAAATGATGTTACCTGAAAGGTAGCTAATTTTTTTTTTCCATCTGTCATGAGTAAAATATTGGAGTAATCAATAATTTCAGCTTGCTCAGAACTGAGAAATTTTAGTGGACATGGTATTTACAAATTTAAAACTGGGAAAAATCCAAGCAAACTGAGTTGAGTTGGTCAACTAATCTCAGAACATCCAAATTCATAAAAAGGAAAAAATAATATATTATAAAAGCTAGATTTGTATACTTCTGATAATTTTATTACTACAGAGACTATAATGAATTCTCAAGGTCTGGAGGTTATTATAGTACCCATTAAAAATTGTGACAGGATTGTCACATTGGTTCAAAATGCCAGATTTATGTGTGGAGGGGCACTTATCACTTAGGGGCCATGCCGCTTTCATTTTAGTTAATTTTTGGTAAAAACAAACAATGTGCCACAAATTCAGCAAACTAGCAAAGGGTTATAGATTATTTCTATAACTTCAAAGCTCCATTATATTCAATACAATCCTTTGAAAAGAAAACAAACTTGATTTCCTCACATCAGTTTCAAATACAGAGAAATAATAAAACACCAGCTTAATAATGATGGAGATTTTGTCTTTTTTCTTAAGAAAAACGGAACATTCTGGGCACCTGGGTGGCTCAATAGGTTAAAGCCTCTGCCTTCAGCTCAGGTCATGATCCCAGGGTCCTGGGATCGAGCCCCACATTGGGTTCTCTGCTCAGCGGGGAGCCTGGTTCCCCCTCTCTCTGTCTGCCTCTCTGCCTGACCTCTCCTCTGTCAAATAAATAAATAAAATCTTAAAAAAAAAAAAAAAAAGAAAAAGGGAACATTCTCATTATACACTGAGATTCTGGATGGTTACTTTAGCCTCCCTGACTTTCAGAATAATTCACTCACTTACCAAGAATTTATTGAGTACTTACTATGTGCTAGCCACTGTTTAGTGAAAGTAAACTTGTCTGTGACAACCCTGCCATCAATGAGTTTATATTCTAGTAATATGTGTGGCAGAAAATAAATAGTTAAATAAATACATGGTATCATATCAAATAACTAAGTAATAAGACAGATTTATATTATTGAATAAAAAAGGAAGATTCTACATATGGTTGTCAGGATATGTCTGTCTGGAGAGATGACATTGAACAAAGATCTGAATAAAGTTGGAGAATCTCATGCAATATATCTTCTTGAAGAGTGTCTCAGTCATAATAAATAGGCTTTGTAAATGTGTTCAAATTATTGTCTGGCTTTTTGGAGGAACACAAAAAAGGCCCATATGATTGGACACTGTTAATTAAGTTTTTCCAGAAGTTGCCAGATGCCCTGAAAAGTTACAATCTGGCTTTTCCAGTAGCTCCAAATTGTGGATGCAAAATAGAATAACCTGGGATCTTAAAAAACACTAATGTCTGCATTCTACCAATGAACATTCTGACTTGGTATGATGTGCAACTTCGGCTTCTGAATTTTTTTTTAAGGTTTACCAACTGATTCTAATAAGCAGCAAGGTTTGGCAACTTGGTTGTGCTTTTGGTTATCTTTGATACTTGGGCAGCATTCATATCGAATTACATACACATAATAGAAAATAAACTTCACTGTCTGGACTTGATTTTTTCCAAAATGTACCTGCCCCTTTATCTTTTGCTCTAATCTTCACATTTCCCAAGTCCTTCTCCTTCTAAGCTTATTCTCAAAAGTAGGTGCTACATGCCTTGAATTTCCTTTCCTTTTTGCCCATTCTCTTTCTTTGAGTAGCTCCCAGTTCAAATGTAAGTTCCTTGAAGAGTCTTCTACTTCTACCAGGGTAGAGTACCCATTATTTCAGTTCTGTGAACAATTTGTTTACCCTTGTTATTCCAGCATAATTCTCAGGAATGACTCATTTTACTCAGAAAAGAGTTTCTGTTTGCACAACACTGTATATGGTAACCTTTTATCGGTACTTCTACAGTTTTCATAATGTTTGTAGTTTGTTATAATACATCATAATTTTAATTAGCTTTATTATATCCTTTAAAAAGTAACTTTATAGTGCATCCTTTGCTATTTTGTGAACCACGTGATATTTTGTTTTGTAACCCCCTACAATAGGCGCATTGCCCAGCACACAGCAGATATGTACATAAATTGTTGAATTGATTTAATGGAAGGATAGATGTTGCTGTGTGTGAGAAGTGTTAAAATATTTTTATAAAGCAGAGACAAATATTTGTATTTTTAATTTTAAAACTATCTTAATTCTTATATTTAAGGCCAATCTTCCCTCAGCTGTCTAGAATATTGTGGATTGAATTTACACAAATCCAGTTAAGGTCACTTCTGCAACACAGTGACAATGATTTTACCAATATAGTCTGAAACAAATTGAGGTCAGTGTACATTTTCTCATAGCCTTGCTCTTAGCTTTCTTCCATGAACTGCAGAAGGTTTCAATTTACTGAAGCACCGAGGTAGGTAAGATCCAATCAAAGTAAAAGCAAAATCAATAAATGCTAACCTCGAAGGGCTAAATAGTAGTGACATCAGTCACGAAGAAAAGTTGTTTGCAGGTTTGAAACACTATTGTTCTATAATGGTAAGAGAATAAAACTGCAACTATGGACACTTGTAAGTTTGGTTTACCCTATATTTTGTTTAATATTTTTAACATGCAGACAAAGAAGTAATAAGGTAAATTGCGTTATATTGACAGTGGTTAACAGAGGAGAGAAAAGCTGATCTTCTCACCACAACATGAAAATATTTTGTCATCATAACACGTTTTTAATAATAGATTCTAAAAATAATCAAATGTTCATGAAATTATTTGGGAGAAACACCAATTTCTTTCTTACAAACTAAAAGGCGAAATAGTTTTTTTTTATTATTACCTTGGCCTTGATATTTCATTAAAACAATCAGGGTTTTAATCTAGAAAGTAATTGAATGTTAAGTTCAATAAATTTTGGCTTCTGAAATTGACATGTAGGAAGAATAAATACATATTGGTTGCTATATAGTCAGTGCTCAATATTTGATGCCAAATGTTTGTGGGAGAACAACACATGTCAGTCAGATTTCTGTGGCTGTAGCTAGCACCAACAGTGATGATATATTTTTTGTTATTGTTTTGTTTTGTTGTTCAACTGAAATCAAAGGAGTTAACAAAACTAGAATGGCAAACTGTCAGGAAGAGAGAGAGATCTTAAATCAAAATCTAATAGATCATCTGGGAAGTCTAGATATTACTGAAATCATAGGCCTGGAAGCAAATATCAATGTGGAAATAGGCAGCTGTAATGCAGGAGAAAGGTAAGAACATGAGAAAGCTTCTGGGACAGGAGACTTGTATGCTGTAAATCAGCTCTATCCCCTTATTTATTTGCTTGTTTGTTTTTTGCTTATTTATTTATTTATTTTAAAAAGATTTTATTTATTTATTTGACAGACAGAGGTCACAAGTAGGCAGAGAGGCAGGCAGAGAAAGAGGGAAGCAGGCTCCCTGCTGAGCAGGGAGCCGTATATGGGGCTCCATTGCAGGACCCTGGGATTATGACCTGAACTGAAGGCAGAAGCTTTGACCCACTGAGCCACCCAGGCACCTGCTTATTTATTTATTTAAAGGCTTTATTTATTTATTTGACAGAGAGAGAGACAATGAAAGGGAGAGAGGGAACATAAGCCCAGGGAGAGGGGAAGGGAGAAGCAGGCTCCCTGCTTACCAGGGAGCCTGATGGGGGGCTGGATCCCAGGACCCTGGGATCATGACCTGAGCCAAAGGCACATGCTTAATGACTGAGCCATCCAGGAACCCTTCCCCTTTTAAAAAATGAAAGAACAAACAGGGGAGTAGAAAAAAATAAGTGACGGACAGAAGGGGAGAAAAATAAGTTAAAAGTAAATGAGGAAGGTTTCTGTAGCTCATCTTTGGCTGCAGATCATTTGGTAGCATTTTGTCCTTGCTTTTCCATTATGTAGTTAGATTGGAAATATTTTTTGATAGGGTCATTTTTCCTTTTGGAAAACCAGTGCTCAGCATATCAAATGCAGTGCATTTTGGTCCATATCAAATATTCATTAACCTATCCTATTCACTTATATGCTCCTTTGGTTCTGGAAATTTCTGCTTATAAGGGGAAGTGAGGTTTTATAGAAGGTTTTCTTAATGGAATGCTAAACTGACATAAATTTGACCACTTCACTTTTATATGATTTTAAACTTACTACTCAATACAGTCTTCAGGGGTCCGTTATGGTACTGTTCTCTATGGAAATAATGCCTCAATGTGCAAATCCACAAGGTCATAGGAGAATATAATTCTCAGACTCTTTTCAAATGCAATTAACTTCTTTTCTGGTTCAAACTCCCTGAGTTAAAGCAGTATTTCTACCCATGAAAGCCAAAACTTTGTCCCCATTTGTTTGAGTGACCCAAGCACATTATAGTTGTATAGATCACTGGTTATTAGGTGTGTATGTCATGTAAAGAAGACCTTCAGCTTGCCCGCAATGCGTCTTGGTTCACTTGGTTTTCTAGCGTCCTGTCAATTTTGGTTAAATATTGATAACTTTGCACAGTGAAATGCAGAATGTTCATTTTGTGGGTAGATTACAGGCACCTGGTGGAGTGAAAGTTTTTATATCCGTGAAAGTGCAGAAGTCATAATCTGTGTTGACATAACAAAACCCTATTATATAGAACTTTGTATAAGAAGTACAAATGATAATAATATCCTATACATAAAGTCATGTGGCTAAATCAAACACCCTAACCTCTAATAAATGCATGAATAAAATTATCCCTAAAGTAAATTTCTTAAGATGCCTCTGAAACATAAAATGCATTCAGTATACCTTAAGAAAATATCATTTACTTTTCTTGGAGAAATTCTAGAAAATCAAGTAAGACTATATATATCATTTATCATTATAACTTATGAAGGCCTATAAAAAGTAAGATTTGGTTTTAATTTTTTTAAATTAGTGCTGTAAGTGCATATTCATGAGGTGTTTATATTTCTTCAAGTTTAAATACTTTTTTTTTACTTTCTTCAAGCTTAAAATCCTTTGAATTATTCTGTACCTCCTCCTTATAAAAATATAAGCTATTTGTTGAAAATTTAACATTTTAAATCTTTTAGCAAATGGCTGATTAGTATTATTAGAGGTAAAATTGGGTAATTTGTGAAGTGAAATTACATTTTATATTAGAGTAAGGAAAATATATTTGGAAACAGTTACAGTATACAGGGGAGTATACAGGAGTGTACAGTATACAGGGGAATTTAGAATAAAAGTAATTTTTAAATTTTTCTTTTAGAATGTCATTGAACAGAACTATATTTTAAAAATATTCTGTTCTAGGCATTAATACACAATAGCAGTGCACAAGGCTGACCTAAGCTTGACAGAAATATGTCAAGTTGGAGATCAAAACATGAAACCCCTAAATATTTAATAGAGTTTGTAGTAAGTAGTGCATTGGTTCTTTTTTGTATACAATATCCTATCCTCTAGGCCTTAATCCTATTGCAATCACTGCTACAGTGTCTAGTTCAACATAGGGTTTAAACAACGATTTGATTTGTGCAACCTGATTGTTTTATATCCAGGACTTGCTTGTCTTTGCTTGTTCTACTGTCGTCCCAGGTACATGAACACATCTGTCAATCATATATGCAGAACTCAAAAGTGATGGAGACTTAAGGCACAGGGAGCAATGCTGGGGTGACTGTTGGCCAATAGGAGATATGAGCTGATAACTATTTCCCTTTTCTCCATCTCTGACTCTGCTCCACTCCTGTTATCCAGGATAACATTTGCAAATAGACTACATATACATGAATCTTTATATAGGTGCTGCTCTTGGGGGAAACCCAGGCTAATATAATGAGCAGCATAAATACTTTTAAATAGCAGACACTTAGAATGGGGTTGTGGAGCTAAATTACTCACCAGTCGAGTAGCAATAATAATTCTTGTCAGAAGAGATGATTTCTGGCAAAAAGTAATATGGAGAGATTTTGTATGCTTTCACTTGTGGTTGATTGGGATGGGTACAGGTGAAAGGTGAAGAATTGCCTTTTGCAGTGGCTGTGGTACTTCATCAATGTGTATAAATAAGTATAAGAAGAATAAGTATAAATATTGAGGGATAGCCTGGCTGTTGCTAGCTAATTTGAAAGCCTTTAAAAAAGAAAATAACCACATGATGGCAGGATACTATGAAATGAATCATCATTCTAAAACAGCCAGTGTGATAAAATAGTGCAATAATTTGTTTAAGGCTCAGCTAAAAGCCAGCTTGGGGAAATACTTTGTGGTGTTTGGGAGCTGCCCTTCAGAATGGAGACTATTTATTGAATGGATGGCCATTGTCTGATATTTTGACTAATACGTGAAACTGAAGAGGCAATAACATGAGAGGAAGCTCATGAGTTGTTTAGGAGACCAATGTCAGGGTTCTGTGATAAAGAATAGATATGAACTTTATTAACAAGCACACACATCCAGATATAGATATGCATAGCTATATACATATATGTAATTTAGAAACAACACATATGCATAGGATGTATATGCTCAGAGATTGGTAGAAAAAATAGAGATTAAAAACTTAGAAGTTTATGAAACCAATGAAATAAATGATTTCTAAAAGAATGGATTAATAACGCAAGGAATAAATCATCTCATCTGTGGTCTCTCAGTCAATAAGTATAGTTTTGGTGTTCTGGGAAAAGTTTTAAGTTCCTGGGAAACATTAGCAAACAAAACCAAAGAGCCTTTCTCCCTTCATTAGGATAGAGAAAAAATAACTGTATTGAATAAATTTGCCTTTGAGTATGTTAGAAGGTGATATGTACAATGGGGAAAAATATTAATGGACCCAGGTAAGCAGAACCAGGAGTGTTAGAGGGCAGGGTTGGTAGGCTACTATCCTAAAAAAGTGGCTAAGTTAAAAATCCTTACATGGAGGTATTTGAGGAGTACTTGGTTGGCAGGTCATGATCTTAGGGCCCTGGGATCCTAGGATCCAGGGATCGTGGGATGGAGCCCCACTTTGGGCTCCCTGCTTAGTGGGGAGTCTACTTCTCCCTTACCTTCTGCCCCTCCCCTCCTTCTTCCCCACTCATGCTTGCTTTTTCTTATATAAATAAACAAAATCTTTAAAAAAAAAAAAAAGGGGGGGTATTTGAGAAGAGACTCAATCAAAGAGGAGAAAACTGTTATTCTATATACAAGTAGCAGACAAAGTTCAACCGGAGAGAAAAGCCAGTGAAAAATCCCCAAAATGGAGAGAATGTGGTGTGTTCTAGAAATACCAAGGAGGTCATGTAAAAGATAGGAAGAGTAAAAGATAACAGCAAATAACAAATGGGGAAGATCTCTAATAGATAAAATAGATAGCATGCAAGGACAGATGAGCACATAAGCAGAGATAGAAATCCTAAGAAAGAACTAAAAAGAAATGAGAATAAAAATCCTGTATCAGAAGTAAAGAAGGACTTTAATGTGCTTATTAATAGACTAGACATGGCTGAAGAAATAATTTCTGCATTTGAGGACATCTGAGTAGAACCTTTCAAAACAGAAAAGCAATGAGAACACAGACCGTAAAAACAAACAATCCTCCCCCCAGAACTATATCCAAAGACTGCAGGACAACTATGAAAAGGTATAAAATATATGTAATTGGAATTTTATAAGAAGAGAGAAAAGAACAACAACAACAAAAAAAGAAATAACGACACTATAATGACAGAATTTCTCCAAATAAATATCAGACATCAAACCACAGATCAAAGAACTGCTGCAAACAGTTGGATAATGGTCAACAGATAAATAAACAGAACTATACTTAGGCATATCATTTCAAACTATAGAAAAGCAAAGATAAGAAAAACCCTGAAAGAAGCCAGAGGGAAAGAACATTTTGCCTATAGAGGGAAAAAAAAAAAAATAAGGATTATACCTCACTTCTTAGAAACCATGCAAGCAAGAAGAGAGTGGAGTGAAATATTTGAAATATTGAGAAAAATACTGCTGGCTAGAATTCTATACCCTGAATATTTTTCTTCAAAAATGAGGAGAAATAAAGACTTTCTTAGTCTAACAAGTAGCCTACTTGTTAGTCTACTTGTTTCTCACTACTAACAAG
The DNA here is from genome assembly GCF_009829155.1 of Mustela erminea. NCBI lineage: Eukaryota > Metazoa > Chordata > Mammalia > Carnivora > Mustelidae > Mustela > Mustela erminea. The sequence goes on along the minus strand of NC_045628.1, from coordinate 41,479,224 downwards.
TAGTGTATGCTTCTAAATAACTGAAATGAAGACAGCAGTGATGCAAGGTATGGAAGGAAGGAATTAGGATTATTTGGTTATTATAAGGTAATCACATTACACAATGAGGTGAAATAGTATTCCTTGAAAGTAGACTTGAATTACTTGCAAATATATTTTGCAAATTCTAGGGCACCACTAAAAAAATAAAAAATAAAAAAAAATAAAAATGGCATAACTGGTATGCAAAGAAAGAAGGGGAATAAAATCATACAAACTGTTCAGTTAATACCACAGAAAAAAGTGGAAGACAAAAATAGGAACAAGGTCAACAAATAGAAAATAGTAACAAATATGGTTGATATCAATTCAACTATATCAATAATCACTTTCAATGTCAATGGTCTAATTAAAAGATTGTCACACTGTATCAAAAAACTAATCGATCTTTCTATCATTTATGTGTATGTATACATCTACATATCCATTTATCATATAGATGTAGTCCCCAAGAAATGCACAATAAATATAAAAACACATATGTATAAAGGTAAATGGATGCAGAAAAATATATCATGCTAACGCTAACCAAAAGAAAGCATAAATAGTATATTCAGTTCAGACAGAGAAGACTTCAAAACAAGGAAAATTATCGGGGGAAAAGAAGGGCATTACATAATGATAAAGAGGTCAATTTTCCAAAAGACATCATTCTGAATGAGTATGTGCCTGACAACAGAGTATCACAGTATGAGGCAAAACCCGACAAAACTGCGAGGAGAAATAGATGAATTCACTATCATAGTTGGCGACTTCAACAAAGAGACTTCGACATTCTGAGACTTTCTCAATAATGGGCCATTCCAGCTGGCAGAAAATTAGAAAAGAGATAGTTGAACTCAACAGCACCATCAATCAACTGCATGCAATTGATATCTGTTGACTAATATGACAAGAGCAGAATGTACATTATTTTCACACTTGAATGGAATATTAACCAAATAGATGACATAACGGGCCATAAAACATATCTTAAGAAAATTGAAAGAATAGACATCATACAATGTCTTCTCTCAGCTGCAATAGAATTAAAGTAGAATTCAATAGCAGAACACTAACTGAAAATCCCCAAGTATGTGGAGATTAAACAACATACTTCTAATAACACAAGGGGCAAAATGGAAATCTCCAGAGAAATTAAAAAACATTTTTTAAATGTACTAAATGAAAATGAAAACCACAGCCTTACAAAAATTTATGGAATTCAGTGAAAGCACTGCTTAAAGGAAAATTTATAGCATTGAATGTATATATCAGAAAAGAATAAATATTTAATGTCAGTAGTCTCTGTTTCCACCATAGGAAAGTAAAAACAAAACAAAACAAAATCAAAATAAGCAGAAGAAAATAAATAATAAAATTTGGAGCAGAAAACAATGAAATTGAAAGGGAAAATCAGTAGACAAAATCAATAAAACCGAAAGCTTATTCTTTGGAAGAATCAACAAAATTGGCACGCCTCTTGACAGACTAAGAAAAAAAGAGAGGACACAAATTACTAATATCAGAAATGAAAGCAGGATCACAGAACACATGGAAATTAAAAAGGATAATAAATAGAATAAACTATTAGCAAATTTGATAATCTAGATGAACTGGGTCAATTCTTTGAAAGAGAGTCTACCAAAACTCACACAAGAAGAAATGTACAATTTGAATCATAATATATTTATTAAAGAAATTAAATCAATCATTAATAACCTTCCAAAACAGAAAGCTTCAGGCCCAGATGGGTTCATTGGTGAGTTCGACCAAACATCAAAGGACAAAAGTGTATCAATTCTCTATAATCTCTTTCAGAGGATAAATACAGAGAGAATATTTTCTCATCGATTCCATGAGGCCAGAACTACCATAACCAAAACCAGAAAAAGGGATTACAAGATAAGAACACTACAGACCAATATGTTTTATGAATGTAGATGCAAAAATTTTCAACAAAATATTAGTAAATCAAATCCTCAAAGAGAACAAGAATTATACATTAGAGTCCGGTATGATTTATTTCAGGTATACAAGGATGGCTCAACTCTCAAAAATCAATTATTGTAATTAATCATATCAACAGGCTAAAAAATCAAAATCAGATGATTGTAACTATGGATGCAGAATAAGCATCTGAGAAAATACAACACTCATCAATGATAAAAACTCTCAACAAACTATGAATACAGGCGTATTTTCTCCACTTGGTTAAGAATATCTACAAAAATCTATAGATCACATCATATTTAATGGTGAAAAACTAGAAACTTTTTCATTGTGATCAAGAGTAAGGAAAGTATCCCTTCTCACGACTATTTTTCAACATCATATTAGAAGTTTTATTAATGCAGTAAATTGAGAAAAGGAAATAAAAGGTATGCCAATTGGGATCGAAGAAATAAAACTGTTGTTTTTCACAGATAACAAAATTGCCCATGTAGAAAATCCAAAGAATAAAAAAAAAAAAAAAGACCCAACAAAAAACAAAAAACCTCCTAGCACTAATAAGTGATTATATCAAGGTTATAGGATGCAAGGTTAATATGAAAAAGTCAATTTCTCTCTTATATATCAGAAATGAACAAATAAAATTTGAAATTAAAAATACTTACCATAATATAGGAGTCCCCCAAACAAAACACTTATGTATATATATCTAACAAAATTTGTACAAAATCAATGAGGAAAATTACAGAATTTTGATGAATGAAATTAAAAGGAACAAAATAAATGAGATATTTCATGTTCATGAATGACAAGACAGTATGGTCAAGATGTCAGGTCTTCCCAACATGATTTATAGATAAAATGTAATCACCATCAAAATTCTAGCAAATTATTTTGTAGATGCTGACAAACTGATTCTGAAGTTTATATGGAGAAGCAAAAGACTCAGAAAAGCCAACACAATATGAAAGAGAAGAACATAGAAGGCTGACATTATCTGACTTAAAGACTTACTATAAACCTGAAGTAATAAAGGGCAACATGATACTGGCAAAAAGCATAGACAAGCCAACAGAGCAAGAGAGAGAGTACAAAGGAATTTCAGGGCAGTGAAAATCCTTTGCATTATAATGAAGGATACATGTCATTCTACATTGGTCCAAATATGAAAAATGTGTAACACCAAGAGTGAAACCTAATGTAAACTATGGACTTTAGGAGATTATGATGTGTTGAAGGAGCCTCATCAGTGGGGATAAATGCACTACTCTGGTGGAGGGTGTTGAGAATAGACAGAGGCTATACATGTGGGGGGTGCAGAATATATAGGAAATTTCTGTACTTTCCCCTTAATTTTACTGTGAACCTAAAAATGTTTTTTAAAAAATTTCTAAAAGAATTAAGCCCATAAAAAACAAAAACAAAAACAGTAAATGGGGTGCCTGGGTGGCTCAGTGGGTTAAAGTCTCTCTATTGCAGGTCCCTGAGATCATGACCCAAGTGGGTTAAAGCAGAGACTTTAAAGCAGAGGTCATGATCTCAGGGACCTGCAATAGAATCCAGCATCAGGCTCTCTACTCAGCAGGGAGCCTGCTTCCTCCTCTCTCTCTACTGCCTCTCTGCCTACTTGTGATCTCTCTCTGTCAGATAAATAAATAAAATCTTTAAAAAAACCCCCAAAAAACAGTAAAATCATTTGGGGCTTTTCAGGATATTGTCAAATCTTTGTATTTTATCCTAAGATGAGGAACCAGTAGGGAATTTAAGCAGAGGAGGGGGATGTTATGATTTACATTTTATTTTATTGTTTTAGTTTTTTAGATTTTATTTATTTATTTGAGAGAGAGAGAGAGGGCACAAGTAGTGGAGAAAGAGAGAGGGAAAGGGCAAGGAAGAAGAAAACTCCCCACTGAGCAGAGAGCCAATGTGGGGATCACATTGACCCCTGAGATCATGACTTGAGTGGAAGGCAGACACTTAACTGACTGAGCCACTCAAGCACCCCTATGATTTACATTTTAGAAAGGACTATTCTAGCTGCTGTATGGTAAAAAGACTTGGGAGATATAAGTGTAGAAATTGGAAAATTAGTTTTATTTTCCAGAGGTCAAATTTGGCACACTGGCTATTTCTGTAAGGTTTTGAGCTAAGAATCTTTTTTTTTTTTTTTTTTTTTAAAGGTTTCATATATTTATTTATTTATTTGAGAGAGAGAGAGAGAGAGAGAATGAGCAGGGGAAGGAGCAGAGGGCAGGGGAGAAGGAAGGGGGAAGAATCCTAAGCAGACTCTGTAGCTAAGTACTGAACATAGAGCCAGAAGTGGTTCTCAATCCCATGGCCCAGGCATCATGATCTGAGAGAAACCAAGGTCCAATGCTCAACTGAATGAGCCACTCAGCCACCCCAAGTATCTTTTTTTATATATAACATTGGGGATCACTTTGGTGATAGGGAATACTAACAGGAAGAGAATTTCAATTTTGTCATTATTAGATATTTATTACAAAAGTATACTCAATATTATATTTTGAACTTTGTCAATAAAAGTATTTCCTCTCTTACTGCATAGAACTTACATTATATGCTGGTTTTTTACTCATGTTCCTCAATATATTTAAAGGTATAGTTTAGTGTATGTAAAATATATTGAATGTAGTAAATACATTAGTAAATTAGTAAATACATTAGTAAAAATATTATTTAAAATGTCTTAAGCATCTGGTTCTTTAGAGAAAATATTGGCCATCCTCCGAGTTAGAAAGTTACCAAGACATAATGATGTTTCACACCTGTTTACAGTAAAATTGGCAAGAAGTGGCAGAAATCTAGATGAATTTAAAAGGTAGAGAATGGAATTTACTGAAGGATTAGATATGGGGTTGAGACAAATATGGGGGACAAAAATGGTATCAAGTTTTAGCCAATGGAGAAAGGAGTTGCCATATCAAAAATATGGATTACTGTAGTGAGTAAAGTTTAAAAACTAAAATAATGTCTTTTTAAAATCTTAGGGTTAAATGTTCTGCTGAATGTACAAATGGTGGGGATGCCTGTGTGGCTCTCAGTCAGTTAAGTGCCTTCAGCTCAGGTCATGATCTCAGAGCCCCAGGATCAAGTCCCACATTGGGCTTCCTGCTCAGTGAGAAGTCTACTTCTCCTTTTGCCTTTAACCCCACTTGGGCTTTATCTCTCTCTCTCTCTCAAGTAAATAAATAAAATCTTTAAATATATATATACAAATAGGAATTGTGAAAAGGAAGTTTTATATATGAGCGTTATATATGTGGTCCTAAGGAAAGTGGGATATAGAAAGTGAGGAAATGGAAGCGCAGAATATAATGCCTCTTCTTTGGAGAATTCTGACTCTGAAGAGAAGGGAGTTGAGGCAGTTGATAAATAAAAATAAGAGTTTCAAAAGTTTCATTTTTATTTTAAATGTGGAAGAAATTAATTAATGTAAACTATTGGTAGAATGGGGCCAAAGACTTAGGGAGGTTCAAGTGAGAAGAGAGAGCAGGGATAAATAAAGTTTTCACTGATGTGCTTAATAAGCATGACTCAAGGTCAGTAATAAAAACATAACTCTATTTTATCTTCACTCTGTCTCCTTAAAATGTATTCGGTGAGATAGTTTTCCTCTGGCCTTTGGTGAAAAGTTAGACAAGTTTCGTTACTTCCAGTCATTCTTAAGAAATGTAAATTCCTAAAATCTTTTAAAATTTCAAACACAGTTTGAACTCAGTATTTAGAATTTCCAATCACAAAAAATAAAATTGTTAGTTTAATGCCAAATATTTTCCCCTCTCATGTACAGTTCTTTGAAGAATAGTCTAGGAAGGAAGGTCAAATATGGTTAGAGGTTATTATGTGAAATTTCCAAGATGTCACCTTTCTCTGTGGACAAGGCCGAGCTTATATATGACATTTTCTGACATGCGGCAGTTTTATTGGGTAATCAACATCCCAAGTTAGTGTTGGTGCCTCTCATTAAAGGAGAGCTTCCCTTTCATTCCTTGACTTTCTTTTACTCTTTGCAGTCACTCATATATGAAATTCTAGTGTTTTTTCTATGTGGGCCTTTTCTGCAGGATGTAAATTGGCCTCAGATAAGGATAATTTACTATGAGTTTTTTATTTGATTTCAGAAAAACATGCTGAAATTTTGGTGTGCATTCAGAGGGATGTACTATTATGTCCTAGATATACTGGAGACCTAACTCTGCTTTTCTTTCTAAGGAGTTAATCTACTGTATTACTCCTGGTCTCTGTTTATTCCAATTGAAGAATGCCATCATCTTTTCTTTCTCCCTTGGTAGAATAGTACTTTTTTATAACAGCAGCTCTTTCCCAATAAATCTCTTCACAGTCTTTTTCCTGAATCTCCCCTTTTCCTGTACTTTATATTCTTGATTTGGGCAAACTTATTCTATAATTTTCTCACTTCAGGTCTATCATCTTACATTACATTCCATATCTATGGAATACAGGTGGCTTAAATTGAACCTTTCCATTTAACATTCTGTTACTTGTACATTTTCTGAGAAGGTGAATAGCTGGATGTGTAATGGAAAATAATCTAACATAAATTGATATGGCAGTCAGCCAGAATGGTTTAATTAGAAACAATATATAAAATTTCCAAAGCATGAGCTGAGTTTTGTTGCAAACATGCTCTGAGTGAAGTTTATGAAAATTATGCTTAATTACATGTTTTAAATTTCAGGAAATATTCCATTCAACATCACATGATTTATTGGACATGTATTAACTATTTATAATTCAACTAGATGATTTCAATTTGCAAATTACAATGAGCAACAACAGGACAAAGTAGATACTTTATTAACGAGACATAGGCTAGAACTCTATTTTTCACATGGGTCCCACATGTTTTTTTTCTTTTCTTTCCTTTCCTTTTCTTTTCTTTTCTTTTCTTTTCTTTTCTTTTATTTCCTTTTTGCTTAAAATATAAACAAATCTATTTTCAGGAGAACATTCTATGATTTTATATTTTAAATGTCAAAAAATAATTTGACTAACATGGGAAGATATCATAGGCTTTTGGAAAATCACTTTTTTTTTTTTTTTTAGCTAAACCATATTGAAATAATGTAATTTAGAGTTTTCACCAGTATTTACATAGTTTACTTTCAGAATGAATGAAATCTCTACAGCATATACAAGTGTTGGGGTTTATTGGAGGTGGGACTATCCCCAGTGTTATAGGAATAAGAAAAGAAAAAAAAATAGATGTAAACACTGATTTGGGGTAAATTTACCAATTTTGCATCTAGTGGATTAGAGAAGCTTCAAAAAAGAATGTATCTGAGTTGAGTCTTGAAGCCAGATGGAGAGGGAGTTGTCAGATTCAAAGTGTGAACAGTAAATAATACTAGAGGAGGTGGGTGATGAGACATAAAGATGGGACAGTAGTCAGGCAGTGGATAATAAAGGATCTTGTGTGGAATCCTAAGGAATCTTTTATTCTAAAGGCAATGGAGGATCATTAAACAATTTTGATCAGGGTGAAAATTCATGCTGGTGGTATGTATGTAAATGATATGTTGACTAAAGAGCCAGAAATAAGTATCTAGCTAAGTATGCTGCTATAGTGTTTTCATTTATAGATAAGATGTTCTAATTCTCTGTGGTATAAGGGAGAGAAAGAGGGAGAGACATTAATGAATGCAAACTGACTGGAATTGGAAAACAATAAGATATAGAAGATGAGAAGAAGCCCATGGTCAAGAACAAGATTCAAATTTTTATAGCAGTTGTATATAAAAATGAAAAGAGAAGATTTGCAGTTTGAGAAGAAATGGGGAGACAATAATATTGAAGAAGTAATTTAGTTTTGTAAATATTGACTTTGAGATGCCTACTGGCTATTCAGGTGGAGATATAAGGTAGACAGTTGTGTATCAAAGTTTGAAACTCAGGCAAATGTGTGGGCAAGATAAACTGATTTGGTATTCATAAAGGTAAGTATGTGTTGAAGTTTTGAGAGTAGATGAGATTATCCAGATATAACCAACTTTGTGCCACTATTTTCTATAGGTCATATTATTTTTGCAAGCCATAGAAAATGAAAAAAAGAGTACTTGTTCTTTTACTTTATTGGATTTTTCTTTCAAATTAAAAATCAATGTATACTCTGCAATAAACCAGAAACTTTCTAAAATTTCTTCTGGTTTTGCTTATAAATGATTGCACTAAAATCATCTTCTTCTGAATCTTCAGATGTGTTTTCATTTCCATCTCTCTGAAGTATTATTTTATGCATTTCCTTTTGCTATTCTTTTTCCTGTTTGCTCGTTCAAGAATGAAAGAGATCTATAGCGACACAATATTTCATGAAGTACATGGCTTGCCTCTAGGCATGTTTACTGTCTACATGAGTATTTATACATAATTCATTCATAGATGTTAAGTTAGAGGGTATTTGGACTGAGGTCCTTAGTGGGGGGGAAAGATTCTGAATTAAATATTTGTACACAGCACGTTTTTGGGGGTGTAGTTGGAACAAAATGTATGTAAGTGAGGGAAGCAGGACTGAGTGAAGTGTGAAGTTAAACTATGAGGCAAAGGTATCAGCTGATTCCAAGGGCTGAGCTGCCCCAAACTGAGACAAGAGGTCTGGGCCTTTGCAGCCCAGTTTCAGTTATTCTTTAAACACAGGCTGACCTGGCAAGGGGAATTCCAGAAGGATGGCTCAGCTCTGAGTTGTCAGCAGCCAATACTCAGCAGCTGTGGTGTATCTTTGAGCCAGACCCCCCACTTTGTGTCATTTTGATCTGCATGTTTCTTTTTTATTATTATTTATTTTATTATTTATTTTATTTTCTATTTATTTGACAGAGAAAGATCTCAAGTAGGCATAGAAACAAGCAGAGGGGAAGGGGGAAGCAGGCACCCCACTGAGCAGAGACCCCCCAATGTGGGGCTCACTCCCAGGAACCTGGGATCCTGACCTGAGCTGAAGGCAGAGGCTTAACCCACTGAACCACCCAGGTACCCCGATCTGCATGTTTATAATAGCATGTTCCCTCCATCTGGTTCAGATTTTGCAGGATTCCATGTCATTCCATCTCCAAGGAAAAAGTATAATATACAGATTGGTAGGATTATTTACAGTCTTCTTTCTCCCCACTGCCGTTGGTCTCAAGGTCTTCAATAATACAAAATTTCCCCCTCATTCATGGCTTTTAAAGATTCCCTTCATGTATCTAGCACCTCTGCTGGTGTCGGTGGCTTACCTCTGTCGGTGAATTTTTGTTCCTCATTAATGACTTCTTCAGGCTGTAGCTGCGACCCTTATCCATTAAAATAGAGCATACAAAGTATTAAAAGAAATATCAGTGAGTTAACTGAATGGCAAACATATTCTTTCTTGCTGCTGTTTTGTACCAATAACCTTACCACTCACTGATGATTACTGCCAGTCATCTTACCAGTAAGTTAATTCTTTCACTTTCAGGTCTCTGCGTATAAGAACTACAAATAACAATATGTAGCCACAGCTCCAAGCTTAATGGCACTATTATTGTGTCCTCTGGCATAAGTACCTGACTCCCCTCCGCCTAAGCTGTAGTGATAGGAAGTGCTGTAAGTGAGTGTTGGAGGGATAGAAAACAAAACTGTACTTCTTACCCTTCTTGGTTTCCAGACCCAGGTGTTCTATCTAATGAGGAATATCTTATGGTTGGTAATTTGAGGTAAAAACCATATCCTGGAAACTGTGCCCCACCTGCATAGTTTATCAACTCCTAAGCTTATACCTCTGTTGACCCTTCAGGAAGCAATGGCAGTTCAGTGGCTTCTGGGGTGGCAGTCTTTGCTAGGACAAGTAGATCACATCCTCATGTGCCCACTGCAGTATCTCTGTTATAAATATTTCCTTTGAGCAGAGGCAATGATATGAGGGATTCACTGTAAGTGGATTAGATATTCTGCAAACCCTTGAGAACTATACAGGTGAGCCTAGTAAGCAGGAAAGGCAAAGTTAAGAATATTCATAAGTTGCATACAATATTGATTTTTAAGCCTGCCAAGGCAGAAAAGGTACAAGGTAGTACACTTAACACCAAGTAACTGATTGGTCTTTAATTAATGAGATTTTATCAACACGGTGAATCAAAATACTATTCTGAAGAATAGTCAGATGTTTAGGAATAAAAAATGCATTTGTTAGCGGTGTCTGGGTGGCTCAGTCAGTTTAGTGTCTGCCTTCGGCTCAGGTCATGATCCCAGGATCCTGGGATCAGAGTCCCACACTGGGGCCCTGGTCAGCGGGGAACCCGCTTCTGCCTTTCCCTCTGCTGCTCCCCCTGCTTATACTCTCTCTCTCTATGACTAATAAACAAATACATAATTTTTAAATTGCATTTGTTAGATCAGTGACAGCATATGTAGTTGAGCTTATGCTAATCTGCTTTAGCAAAAACACACACAAAAAAACCCCCCACATCTGCCATGATACCTACAATTGGGATTAGTACTTGAGTGAGTTTGTGATAGTAAATTCTGATTTCCATCTTTTTTTTTTTTAAGAGGCTGGAATGCTGACTTAAATAGGAATAAATTTGGGATCACCACTCTACCTCTTTGCCTTTAACGGTAGTACAAATCTCTACCACTTCCTCTTGGATGTGACATTAATTTGGATTTTTCTCTTTGCTGGCAGGGAGGGGTAGTTTCAGAGGCCTCCTTTTGGATTTATCCATCACTTTTCAGGCAAGTAAACTGATGTGAAATGTCTATCAACAGTCTATAAAGAACTGTGAAGGATCTGAGCTTTCACCTGCCATGAGAGACATGAGGTTTCTGAGTTCAAGGCAAATAACTGAGTATACACAGTAGAACAAGCAGCATGAGTGTTATGTTTGCATGGTTTATCCTTGTTCTCCAAGTTTTAAAGGGTGGATGTAGAGCAATCCGGGTTGATAGAACATACACAGTGAGTTTGCTTTACAGCAAAGTTGGGCACTAGTTTTGATAATGGGTAGTAAACATGCATCTGCTTTGCCCTGGATGGCAGCATTTTCTTTGTTATACTGGACAGTAAACAAACCTATCCTTTGCTTCAGAGTATCTCATTCAGCCAAGGCCATTTGCTATACACTTATCCTTAAGATAGCCCAGAACAAAAGCAGTCAATGTCTCTGCTCTCAAAACATGCAGAAATGTGGGAAACAGATGGAAAACGGTCTCTTAAAACTACCAAGAAAGTATAATATAATAATCTAATTGTAGATCAGAAAAAAAAAAAAAACACCTCCATAGGGACAGTAGACCTACTATTAGTCCTAGGACAGGATTCCACTTTGGAATTGGTTTTTATGTGCCATGATTTTCAGAGTTGGCTATGGTGATACCTTCAGTCTTCAAATATTAATGTCCAGATAGATCCTATTTTAGACAGACTTTAGAATACCTGGGGATTTTCTTTTCCCAATGTACAGTTAGCTGAATAAACTGCCAGAGCTATTTTTGAGGAAATCTGGGGTAATCGCTATTGTACACCCTTATTGTGGTGTTAGCATCCTTCCTCCTGAGGATGTTGTTTCTCACCCAGAGGAATCTGAAACGTGCTTCATACTTACAAGCCAAGTAAGTGAATGTGACTTTTTGTTGATCAAGACTCTCTTACAACCTGATCATCCATCTTACATTTTTTTTTAAATTTGTAAATTAAGTAGTACTTTGTTGGCTACTGATTAACCTTGTGCTATGCACCACTATATTTTAAGTTTCTCTGCTAGTTTCTTTGAATCTATCCCCTCAAGTCTTCATGGTGGCTTTATTACTTATTATGATAACTGCACCCAAATTGGGAAGTTTATATGCTGCCACGTGGCTTCAATAACTTTAAGACCCTGTCCCTTTAATTAGTAAGCAGGCCTGTTCTGTAATAACAATTATTATTTTCAGCCCTGCCTTATAGTAAGCAATCATCACAGAGCTTCTTAATCATTCTGTTCTTTTTCACCAGAAAATTATTAAATGTTTTGCTAGGTGCTGTACTTTTTGGGTTTTACCACAGAAAGTGGTTATAGTGGACTTTCTGATGTTGCATAATATATCCACTCTAGTGTGAGTGAACCTCTGTACAATTGATTCCTTCCTTCACTCTCTTCTATTCTGGAATTTTTATGTCACCTAAATCAAGCCTTTGCTTTTTCCAAACTTCCAAGTCTTATCAGCTCTGAATCTTTATCAGAGTATAAAACATGTACCTGTGAAATTGTCCCATATTGAAAAACCCTTCCATATTCAACTTTATATCTTAATCCCCTTGATCTATCACCTTCAGAATTCATTCCTATACATGCTATCCTGGCTCCAGCTTGTCCTGGCTTGTTTGGTAGCTTTTTTTTGGCATTTGTTTTCCTCCTTCTTCAACTGATCCAGCACTTCTCCATTCTGACTGACATGGTTATTTTCTTATGGCTAGGAGAAAAATTGGGAATACACTTCAAGGAAGTTCATATTTCTTCCCAGAGCAGATGACTCTTGTTGCAGCAATGTCTGGGGACGGCTTTAGTATTTAACAAGGAAGAGTGAGCTACTTCACTTTAGCACTTCAAGGGGTTCAGAAAAATCTGGGATTGGATGCTTCTCAAATGAACTCATTCCATTTCTTTCTAACCAGGACCTTGATCCTGTTGTAAGAGACTTGACTGGGTTGAGAATTAAAACATCACTGGAGCTCTTCTTCGTTGTTGATAGTCTAAGACGGATGTTCATGTTTTTTAGCTCCTCAATGCAGGAGATGAGATAAACTTTATAAGCTGCCAAGGAATCACATTGATTTTCACGCCTCACATTGTCATCAATTAAATGACTTTCCATTGTGTATGGATAGCGTCCAACAATGCTATATGATCCTGTAGTCCTTAGAACTATTAATTGCCTCTATCTTTCAAATGCATAATCTGTTGGACTGGTTAGTTCATTCCCATCTATAGGTATCCTATTCAAGTTCAACAGCAGTGGAAGTTATAGCAATTGCTCTGATACCCAATTCTCTCTTTTTTTTTTTAAGATTTTATTTATTTATTTGACAGAGATCACAAGTAGGCAGAGAGGCAGGCAGAGAGAGAGGAGGAAGCAGGCTCCCTGCTGAGCAGAGAGCCCGATGCGGGACTCGATCCCAAGACCTTGAGATCATGACCTGAGCCGAAGGCAGCGGCTTAACCCACTGAGCCACCCAGGCGCCCTCTGATACCCAATTCTAAGGGCTATCATAACTCTATTTATTATCAGTGATTGATTAAAGTCAGAATTCTGGCAAGTGATCCAGCCACAAAATCCCCACATAAAATTTGCTTTCTGGAACCATTCTGCAACCAAATGTCTTAGGTTCGTTTCTGTGGAAATAGATTCTGAGCTGGATAATACATCCAGGCAGGTTACTGGGCAGTACATTAAAGAATGACACCTCCAAAAAGTTAGTGAAGCAGGATGGAGCAGAGGGGAAAGCTGAATAGGGACCATTTACAACAAAATCCTCAGCCCCTTCTGTAGGGAAGTAGGGACTGGACCCTTCAGATCTGTCCTGAATTGGGAAAAAAGGGGCTGAAACTTTGAACACCCATATAAAATGGTCTTTAGATAAAGACTGCTCCTGACAAGGGCTCATAACTGGGTAAAACAGTACTTTTATTCAAGGGCAATTCCTAGGAAGAAACTCAACTCTGAGCCTTCAGCAGCCATAACTTCCTGAAGCTAAGGGAGTATATGAAGGAAGAATCTTGGTGTCAAATCACAGTATCAAGAAAAGGCAACTTAATTAGTAAGCATTGTACTATTAAATGCATGGGTTCTAGAACAACTAAATAAACATTGGAATTTGAGCAAATTATTTTGGTTTTCTAAAAGTTTTCTCACAATAAAACACTGGCAATGAGAGTACTTATAAAAAAGAATAATTATGTGAATTGATTAAATGATGCCAATAAGATGGTCAGCAATATGCTTAGTATAGAACTTAGTTTATAGGGGCGCCTGGGTGGCTCAGTGGGTTAAAGCCTCTGCCTTCGGCTCAGGTCATGATCCCAGGGTCCTGGGATCGAGCCCCACATCGGGCTCTCTGCTCAGCAGGGAGCCTGCTTCCTCCTCTCTCTCTACCTGTCTCTCTGCCTGCTTGTGATCTCTCTCTTCAAATAAATAAAATCTTAAAAAAAAAAAAAAAAAGAACTTAGTTTATAGTAAACATTCAATACATGATAGTTTGGGTTAGTTTGGCTAGTTTGGGTTTATTGTTATTCCTTTATATTTGAGCAGGGATTTTACCTAAGTTCCTGCCAATTTCTCTCATGCTTTGAAATGATACCATACTAAATATATTTTTAAAAAGCAAATAACAAATAAAAAGTCTTTGAATCTCCGAGCCCTAAGTGCCACCAAGTTCTTTATATTTCCCACCTGCACTAACTACACTCCTATTCTTTTCCGAAAAGAAGTTCAAATATCAATATTAGGTTAAAGTTTTGAGACATGCAGTTAGTCTTTACTTGAATTATTTATTATAATAACTCAATATTTGACTAACAAGAACACCTATCAGCCTAGGAAAGTACTAGAATATTTCCAAGGCAGGATAACAAAAAGTTTCTAGGAAAGATAGACTTGAAAAGTGAGAAGAGACTGGAATTACATATGCTTTTTTTTTTTTTTCCTAACAAAAGATTGAAGAGGGAAGAGGGAGAGAAAAAGAAGCAGCAGAAAAAGAGAGATGAGGGAAAGAAGGGCGTGAGAGAGAAGAAATAAGGAAAGAATAAAGTGGGAAAAAGCAGTGTGAGTGCATCGGTGGTCTGAACTACACAGAAGAAATGGTTGTCTGTTTTTTATTTTCTAAATATTAAGTCACAGAGGGGCCATGATTTTTACCGAAACATTCTAGTATTTATTTCTGAAGAAGTTGAGAATACTCTTCTTATATTTCATTTGAAATAGTTCCTACACTAAATTTTAATTTTCTCATTCAATGTTATTTCATTTTTGAAAGACAGGAAGAGGGAGGGAAGGAAGGAGGAATGGAGGAAGAGGAAAGTGGGAGAGAGCAAAGGTGAGGAGAAGAGAGATCTAACTTCCTAACTTGAAAGTCACTTTCTCTCTTTTCTTAGTGTCTTTAGTAAAGACTATCTAATATTTAGTGGTATTGTTATACTCACAGAATCACCGGGCACTTTCCACAATCATTGGTGAATGGCAGTAGGTCTTTGGGTCCTGCAGAGAAGAACTCTATTACTGCCATCTTCTTTAGATGACGATCCTATTTGGCAAATGTTCTGCATGACTGCTACTGAGTTTCCATCTGTCATAGCTCAGTGGAACATCTTGGATAGGCACTTTAAAAGGGCAATTGCTCCACTGTCTAGTGGACTTAAAGAATAAAGAAAAAGGAGATTAACACTGTGGGTATTTACATTAAATAAAGAGAGAGGCTTATTTATTGAATGGTCTTATGGGTCAGACACTCTACATATGCTTCCCTTTTAATCAATGCAAAATTCCTATAATATAGCCAATAATTGGTAAAAGAAACCAAGCTCATAAATTAATGGATTTCAACACAGAATTCAAACACAAGTCTATCGTACTTAAACACTTGACTATTTGTCTTGACCATAATATTTCAAATACTTAGAACTTCTCTAATTATTAGGAAATACAAAGAAATACCTTTATTTGAAGATATCCTATCAAGGCACCTGGGTGGCTCAGTTGGTTAAGCATCCGCCTTCAGGTCAGGTCCTGATCCCAGGGTCCTGGGATTGGAGCCCCATATTGAGCTCCCTTCTTAGTGGGGAGCCTGCTTCTCCCTCTCCCTGTGCTCCTACCCGCTGCTTATACTCTCTCTCAGTCTCTCTCTCTCTCTCTCAGATAAATAAATAAACAAAATCTTTAAAAATTTAAAAATACAGATATCCAATCTAAATTTTGTGTCTTCTTTGAAACCATGCCTTGAGTCTGTGTCTTCTCTTGAACCCCCTTTAGACTGTTTCATTAGGTACTTTAATGGTCTGATCTCATTTCAAAAATGTAGATTACTTTAAAAAATAAAGTAATATAATTCTTGGAGAAATTAAATAAAAAGTGAGATTTTATGTTGTATATTTTAATGTTTTATATGCAATTTTGAGATATATATCCCTGATTTTCTAAAAATTGTAAACTGACATTTAGCATAATGTTACAAACTCTTTCATGGATACCTACAATTTTCAAAACACTTTTCAAAATTTAAATGGCCATAAAATGGAAAATCTGATTTTATTTTTTTAAAAAGCT
This sequence comes from Mustela erminea, assembly GCF_009829155.1. Lineage (NCBI taxonomy): Eukaryota > Metazoa > Chordata > Mammalia > Carnivora > Mustelidae > Mustela > Mustela erminea. The sequence goes on along the minus strand of NC_045628.1, from coordinate 41,462,958 downwards.
ATTTATCATCTGCCATTGTATTTGCTTCCTGGAAATTCAAATTCGGCTGTCTCATTATTGTTATATAAATTATTTAATCACTAAAGTGTTTTCAAATGAAATGCAGAACTGATAAATGATACAAGGTGCAGGATTTGTAGAACATAAATAGTACAGCATAAAAGTTGTAAAAATGGTTTTGTAGGGAAAATCGACTCCATATTCCATTTTACCCAAAGCTCTATTTAGCAAGAATTCTTTTATTACCATGCAATTCACCAAGCATGAGTAATTTCCACATCAATTCTTTTATCCAGTGGCAACATAAACACTCACACTTTCTGAAATAAAGGAGTTGGAGTATTATAGTTGCTCCGTTCAGGCAGCTATCTTTAAGGTTGTGTCAGCACTTCCATTATATACCCAGTTTCTTGAAGTTTATAACTTGCAGTAAAAACTAACCCTTGGGTTGAATCTTTACTTACAGAGGTATTTTTCAGTGCAACTTATGGAGATATAGCTGCAAGACACCCCATTTCTGTTAATAGAAGCCAGGTCATGAATCCCTTCCTGGCACATTGAACAGATTTATCCTGTAACTTCCCTACTGGGAGAAAATTATTTTTTATCAAAATGGGAGAAATATTTCGCTTTGATTTCAGTAAAGTTATGAAGTGCAATACCTATCCCATGCAGGTATGAATTTTCAATAGCTTTTCTAAACTTACGGGAAAACACTTTTTTCCCCTAAAAGTGACCTTGGCAAAATACAAGTTAGTTTAAAAAAATAACCTAGTTTGTATACTCAGGTGTAATTAAAAATAAGGTCATTTTTTTTCATCCCAAAGATATTAAGGTGTTTTCTTTCTTGAGCATGTCACTTAAAGCTAGAAAAAAAAAATTAAATATGTTTTACAAAGAGTAAAATTAGTTATTCATTATGAATACATCACAGGTCTACCTGACAGTAAACACATGAATTCCACCTGCATCCCCCAGTTATTTGCTAGTCATTATTTTTAATAAATAAATATAATAAATATAAAATTCTGACATTTTGTGAAAGCTTAAGATATATCACAAAACATGTTTCTGAAGAAATCGGGCAATTTTATGTGATCATTTATATAAACAAAATTATGCCAAGTTGAAATAAAAAAAATGTGATTTAGTTCTTCTATTTTTTTACGTACACACTTTGGGGTCATTATTCAGTTCATAAACCTCACAAATTCAATAAGACTCTATAGCACATGTTCTCAAAAAATAAAAGGGAGGTGTTAAAATCAATTAAATCAATGATCCTTGAATTGAAGATAGGCCATAGGAATAAATTGTAATGGACCAAATCGCCATCAGTTTCAACATTTACCATAAACACTCATAAAATATAATATAACTGACAAATAATTCATAATAAAAAATATTAATGCAGTAAATATGTGAAAACACAATATGAATGAAATTGATACATAAGTTTTAACACTGGCAAAAATACATATGCATGTTAAATATTAATTTCACTATTGTAATCAAACAAATGTTGTGTTTAATTAACATATATAAAGAAATTAATGATCTTTTTTTTTAACTAAAAGAATTGTCTGTCAAAGAATCTATCATCTGGCCCTTTATAATTCAAACATTCCAAATGCAGGTTGTATTTAAGAGCTTTCTTTAGAATGTATTGGATATTTTGATTTCTATATGAGCGTTATACACATATATAATTTTTAAAAACTCAGAGTTCGATGAAAGCCTGATTTAAATTTAGTTTTGACCTACCTATTGATCAGTATATAAAAGAAAAAAACTTTTTTTAAAAAATGAGTTCACTTAATAAGATTAAGAAAGATGAATTACTTTTTAATTTTAAATTTAAAAAAGATAGATTCTGCTTGAAAGTGATGTTTCTTTAATGCACCTTTCTTGAGCCAATTCAGTATTTCTTTTTCCTGGGTAAAGGGGACTAATGCTTTGCAAAGTACATTGAGATTTAACTCAGTTCTGTGCCCATTGGAGAGAGCTTGCTGATGTTAGAACGAGAAAAGATAATACCATCAGAAGAGTATAATGTTTAGATGTAAAAAAAAGAGCAAACATTGCAGGTTTTCTTCCTTTGTTTTGCAAATTTCAAGCTAAGGCTGGTTCCAACTTCTCATCACAATTATTTTGTTGGGTTGGCTTTAGGACAGTTTCTATTGTGAATAATGGGTTCAACAAAATGTAATATAAACAAGAGAAAATTCAAATATGCAACATCACTAGACTCCGAGAAGACTATTAGAAAGTATATTTCAGCCAGGGTTCATTTGAGATTTACAAATTAAATAAGAACTATATTTCAGGGGTGCCTGGGTGGCTCAGTGGATTAAACCTCTGCCTTTGGCTCAGGTCATTTTCTCAGGGTCCTGGTGATGAAATTTTAGAATATAGGTGAGATCCAGTGGGGTGAGGTCCAGAGCCGATGACCAAGGAAGAATTCTTGAGACATCTTTGGTTTAAAATGGTGGTTTATCAGTGCAAGGGGACAGGACCCTTGGGGAGGAAGAGCTGCTGCCCAGGGTTGCGAGGGGTGGCAGGTTATGTACCATGGGGGTGGGAGAAGGAAAAGGGAGTTTTCAATAGAACTTCCATATGCTAAAGAGGACCTACAAGATACCGGATACTAGAGGCCTTGCCACTGCCAAGGTCCTTGTGCCCTTTTTAGAAAGCTATTAAGATAGTTGGGAGATTCCTAAAGAATGAGACATATGTCCCACCCAAGTGGGGGTATGAGGGAAGTTACAAGGTGTCACCCTTTTGCTTTGTCCTCAGCCAGCCTTTGGACCTCAACCCACCAAACCTTACCTGTATTCTAGAACTTCATCAGTTTTAGGAGTAGAATTTAATGATTCACCACTTACATACAACACCCAGTGCTCATCACAAGTGCCCTCCTTAATACCCATCACCCATTTAACACATCCTCCACTCTCCTCCCTTCTAGCATCCCTCAGTTTGTTTTCTATATTTAAGTCTGTTTCTTGGTTTGCCTCTCTTTCTCTCTTTTTTTTCTTCTCCTTTGTTCATCTGCTTTTGTTTCTTATATTCCACATATGAGTGATGTTTTATGGTGTTTGTCTTTCTCTGACTGACTCATTTCCTTCAGCATGATATATTCTAGCTCCTAGATTTTGGATGTCGCACCTTTATCAGATATTCACTGGCAAATATATTCTCCCATTCTGCAGGTTGCCTTTTAGTTTTGTTGATTGTTTCCTTTGCTGTGCAGAAGGGTTTTTTTGTTTTTCTGGGTTTTTTTTTTTTTTTTTTTTTTTAATATTTACAGCCATATTGTTTTTATACTTGGAAGGTTGATATAAGGTTGCTAATTGTTGTTGCAAATTACACGGTTTGTAGTTTATCTTCTGGTTTACTTTAGTGGCATAACTGGGCCTATAGTTGCTACACATTTGCATAGACCCTCCTTTAGCTTTTCTGATTCCTTGACCAAGTTATGTGTTTAGCTCTGTGATGAAGGACTCTAGGTTCTTCACAGAATACCACTGTCTTCAAATTTGGAGTCAGTGAGAGACTGACATGGGTACAAATACATCCCTGTACGTTCATGCTTCCCCATTTTATGTCATTTCCCTTCCCATTTGCCTGCCATTCAGACTTAAAAATTGCAGCATCAGACACAAAGATAAGAGCTCTAGAGACTGGTAAGTAAGTGTGTGTTGTATGTATGTGTGTGTCTGTGTTTTGGAGTTGGGGGGGCAGGTGTTATCTGTTTCTGACTGAACTTGGATTGATATAATTTCAAATAATAATTACAACAGGGTACTATCCAAAAGTTTTTCACTAAAGCCTTGTATGTCATGCTTCAATTAAATTGTAACATTTATTCTTGAAGTGGTGAGGTTTTAAAATTGTACATAATAAATGAGTTTGTTGCCAAAGTTCTGAGGTAACTGAGAAACCCAAGCAGCATGCAGAGAACTGGGAGAGCACAGCTTTATTAACTCCAGTGGACTCAGTGAGATCACTCCCAAACTCTGAGCACCCAGCCTTTGTTGGCACTGTTTTTTATAGGTAAACTAGGGATTTTTCGTGGTTCCTCACAGTTGATTGGCTCAGGGGTCTTGCAGTAGTTCCTAAAGCTATGCAGAAGTGACTGTCAAGATATCCTCGAGGAGAAGTGATTTGGTGGAGAAGTGCCAAGTCATCCTCAGTGGTTCCTTATCTCAGTGAGGTGACCATTTTTGAGTTTTCTGCCTCATGTCCCCCCTCTTGATGATCTATAGGTATTCCCTGAAGATCATCATCTATATCTAGGGACTGATATCCTTGGAGGGCGAGGATGCAGGCGTTTGTGTGCTGGGAGACCGTTTCCCTGCTCAACTGAATGAGGCTGGTGAGGATACAGGGGCCTAGGGTTATTAAGAGGAATGAGGGGAAGTAACCATGATGTCCATGCCTGGGGGTTAAATCCCCAGATGGTGAGTTCTTCTTGGTGCCGTTGGATATGGTCCTGAAGCTCTTGAACCTTGGAGGCAACAATTCCAGACTGGTTGACATACTAGTAGCAGCATTCTTCTTGCAGGAAAAGGCATGTCCCCCACCTTTTTCAGCAGTGAGGGGTTCTAGAGCCATGGGTTCTATAGGGCAACCATGGCTAAACTGATGAGTTGCATCCATAAGGATGTCAAGGAGTCTGCAATTCATTCCATGTCATTGTTGAGTTCCTGTGAAAGCTTGTAATAAAAGTTAATAGAAGTTCCAAGACCTGAGGCACCAGTGGCTACCCTGGCAAAGATACCAAAGCCCAGGAAGATAGGTAAGGCAACTCAGTGGCTCCGGTGGTGGGGAGAGACCCAGAACTGGAGTTGGGGTCAGAGTACAGTGAGGCTGAGGGGCACAAAAATACAAGAATGCATCCAGAGCTGGTGTCATCTTTGTCATGGCACCTAAAGAAAAGGTTGTCCTCACAGGAGAGAAAGGTGCCAGGGGGAACGCAGTAGGGAAGGGGGGCTATAAAGTTAAGGCAACAGTCATCTGGAGGTTGAAAAAGTCCTGTGGGGTAGGAAGAAAGTAAGATTGGGTGCTGGGGCCAGGGGAATGGGATTGCTTAGAGGTCCAATGGTTATGGAAGAATTGGTGACATTTGGTAGTGGCCAGCTGGGTGGAACAGGAATCCCAAACAAAGCTGACCGGGTGAGGGGTAGACAGGCCCAACAGGCTTTGTTGGTGGGATCCTGAGAAAAAATAACCATAGTTGATAGCTGGTGCTGATGAGTTGTCTTGTGAGTCTCTGGGTGTCTGGAAGCACCCAGAGTAAGTTGTTGAAGTGAGGTTAGGTTGATTCCTCAGTAATGAGGCTGGGGTACTGGGTTTCGGCTGGCTAGATCCTTTAGTCGAGTCATATTCTGCTCTCGGAGGGCAAGATCTTCCCATCTGAAGAACCAGTCTGGGCTAGATAGGTTCAATATACTGGACCTGATTTTGAATATTTCGTACAGGGGTACCGAGAGGTCTGTGTCAAGGTTGCCATCCAGAAATCTGGCTGGAAGCATGGGAGGAGTTGCAGGGAGTTGGAGTTTTTCCCTGGTAACAGGACTGAGGCATTAGGGTAAAGGATTGAAAGTGTCGAGACCTTCCAGAGCCTTTCATGTAATTACATTTGGTGGAAGTCCTCAGCAGGAAAAGGCAGGAGAAACTTACTAGCCCAAGTATGAGACCCCAGCTGGGTTGAGAAAGGAGAAGATGTATTTTAGAGTTTAAAGGCCCCTCTTTAAAGTGACCTTCAGAGGGTTTGATGGTGACGGATGCCAGGTCCAGGTGGCTTGGTCCAGGTTTGTCTTTTTCACTCACGAGTGGTGTGATATCGGAGACCTTGAGGGTAGTAGGGGTTATAAGGATTACTGTATGTGGACCAGTCCAGGTCAGGAGCAGGGGTTCATGTTTCTAATCTTTTACCCAGACCTCATCCTGAGGGTGGAAGGAACCATGAGAGTTCCTAGAAATATGGGGGCTCTCTCTAACAGGTGGGCATGTAGCTTTTTGAGGACTTGTCCTAGTGATTTTAGCTGACTCTGGATGCATACATCTCCTAGGACATTGAGATTTCCCAGGGTGGGAAGAATGTTCATGGACATATATGGACATATAGGCAGAAAGGTTTTCTGGTGTTGGGTGGGAATCATTGTGTGTGTGTGGGATAGGTCTGCCATAACGCACTTCAAATGAAAAGAACCTATGTTTTTGTGGAGTACAGTGGGAGCAGAAGAGTGCTAAGATGAGTAACTCTGTTCACCTCAGAGAGGCTTCAGAATATAATTTGGAGAGGGTTTCCTTTATGGTACAGTTCATATGCTCTACTTTCCCTGAACTCTGAGGTCGATAGGCCATATGGAGTTTCCAGATGTTAAGGGCAGAAGTTAGTCCTCATAGAACTTCTGACATGAAAGCAGGGCCATTGTCACTGTGAATGGTGAGCGGGATCCCGTACTGGGGGACAATTTCCCAGAGCAGTACCCTGATGATCTCTCTGGCTCACTCAGTTCAGGTGGGAAATGCTTCAACCCATCCCAAGAAGGTGCAGACTAAGACCAAAAGATATTAGATACCTCTGTGAGGGGTCATCTCTGTAAAATCTATCTCTAAATCTTTGAAGGGTGTTGCCCCTATGCATTGTACCCCAGGGGGTGGGGCGGATCCAGTTTTGGGGTTATGTTTAGCACAAGTGACACAATGGTCTGTGACCAATTTACACCGTGTTATGAGTCTGGCAATGTAGGAGTGTTTTGCCAGAAGTTTTCTGAGTCTTGTTTTTCCCAGGTGCGAGGTTGAATGTTGTTCTACAACCGCATGAGGGGTGAGGGCCGCCGGAAGGAACAATCACTTGTCAGGGAGGATCCACCATCCTTGTGGGTGCTGGATTGCTTTTTGAGTCTTGGCCTAGCTATCCTTGGTAGCTTGTATGTGGGATTCTGTAGGGAGGGAGTGACAGGTGCTATGATGGCAGGTTGCCTGTTCTGTGCAGCTTCTTCTCTGGCTGCTTGATCAGCTAGGCAGTTCCCAGTGGTAGGTTCATTATTCCCCTTCTGGTATCCCCGACAATGAATGACAGCTAGGATCTGGAGTGCCCATACCACCTCTAATAACTGGAGGATTTCTTTTTTATTTTTGATGGTCTTCTCTTCTGACATCAGGAGCCCCCTTTCTTAGTAAATTGCCCCATGCACATGTAAGGTGGTGAAGGCATATCTTGAGACAGTGTATATGTTGGCTTTTTTGCCCCTCAATAACGTAAGTGCCTGTATTAAGGCCCAGAGTTCACCCTTTTGAGCAGACCATCCTGTAGGAAGGGCTTTAGCTTCCAGGACCTAAGTGGCTGTGGTGACAGCATAACAGGCTTTCCTTGAGCCATTACTCAGAAAGCTGCTGCCATCAGTGTAGAGCGTGAGGTCGAGGTTTGTTAAAGGGGAGTCCTTGAGGTCTGGACGGATGGCGTATATTTCAGTAATGACATCCAGGCACTTATGTTCTGGTTCTTCTGCCATCGGAAGGCATGTGATTGGGTTGAGAGCCTGTACAGTCTGTAAGGTAATGCAGGGAATTTCTAGGAGTAGTCCTTGATATTGAGTGAGCCTGGTATTTGATATCCATTTTTGACCTTGGCCATTCATTAGAGTCCTACTGAATGGGGAACCTTTATGGTTAGCTGCTGTCCAAGACTGAGCTTGTCAGCTTCTTTGATGAGGAGTATAGTAGCTGCCAGGGCTCGCAGGCAAGGGGGCCATCCAGAAGCAACGGGATCTAATTTCTTGGACAGGTACGTGATGGACTTTTCGCCAGGGGCTTAAGGGCTGGGTTTGAAGCCCTAAGGCTGTTTTAATCTTTTCATGGACATATAGGCAGAAAGGTTCATGGACATATAGGCAGAAAGGTTTTCCGGTGTTGAATAGACCCAGGGCTGGTCCAAATATGTCCTTAAGGTCCTTAAAGGCTTTTTATTATATGTATTTACATTGTAAAAGTTGTGTCTCTGGTCCTGCTAGCAGATCATATAGGGGCTTGGCTATGACTGAGAACCCCAGTATCCAGATCCAGCAGAATCCTGCGGCTCCCAGGCACTCATGTAGGGCCCGTCTAGTAGTGGACCATGGAAGCCTGGTTATAGCCTCCATTCTATGCTGAGGGCTCACTTTCCTAGAGTTATTTATGAACCCTAAATACTTGACTTCTTGTCTGCATAGTTGAGCTTTCTTCCGAGAGACTCGATATCCTCTTTTTGAGAAGTGTTGCCGGAGGTCGAGTGTTGCTTGGTAGCAGGTCTCTGCAGTTGAGCTGGTGATGAGGAGGTTATCGGTGTACTCAAGGACCATGCACCCAGTCTGGTCCTGGGGAAAGTCAGCTAGGTTGAAGGCTAGGGCTTCACTGAATATTGTTGAGTTTTTAAATCTTTGTGGGAGCTGGGTCCAAGTGAGTTGTGTTTGGCGCCCTGATACAGAGTCTGTCCATTGAAAAACAAAAAAGGGCTGATGTACTGGGACCAAGCAGATGCAGAAAAAGACCACCTTTAAGTTGAGGCAGATGAACCAGGCAGCGTTTTGACTTAAAAGTTCGATCTGACTTAAAAGAGTGTAGGGGTTGGGGACTACTGGGTGTAGGGTTTGAGTAACTGGATTCACAGCACACAAGTCCTGGACAGGTCGATAGTCAACATTAGGTTTTTTGACTGGGAGCAGTAGGGTGTTCCAGGGGGATTGGCACTCAATTAGGATGCTTGCCTCTTTCAGTTGCTCCAGATGAGCCTGTATGCCCAGCTGAGCTTCCTGTGAGATCGTATATTGTCTCTGCCACTGAGATTGAGTTCCAATTTTTAGTTCTATAATAACTGGGGCTCACCAGATGGTGAGCCTGGGTGGGTTATCTACTGCCCATACATCAGGAACTATGGTCTGGAAGGCTTTGGGGTTGGCTTCAGGATGGTCTTGTTCAAATAGTCGCCATTCCTCATCTCAAGGGGTGTTTAAGGACATGATAATCCCAGGCTCAGTGGGGCTTAGATTCATGGTCGCCTGTCCTGACGGCTCGAAAGAGATCTGCACCCCTAATTTTGAAAATAAGTCTTTTCCCAATAGTGGTACTGGGCAGCCTGGGACATATAGGAATTCATGGGAGACTACATGTCCTCCCTATTTACAGGTCCAAGATTGACAGAAGGGTTGACTTGTGTCTTGATCCCCTGTGGCACCCATAATGGGAGGTTTATCCTGTTAGGGGTGCCACTGGTGTGGTCACTACTGAGTGCTCTGCTCCAGTTTTGACCACGAAAGTGATCTTTTGGCCCCCCAAATTCATATCAACTGTGGGCTCCCAGGGGGCCTAGTATCATTGAGCCTGGTCTCTGTCAGTCTGAATCTATTTTGGCTAGCCCAATAAAGTCAGGATCTTGGTTTGCCTGAATCTCGGGTTGAATGGAGGGCTTGACTGACCTGGGCTTCTGATTTGGGCATTCATTTTTCCAGTATCCCATTTCCTTGCAATATGCACATTGATCATTTTTGAGGGTTCTGTGCTGCTGAGGTCATGCCTGATCATCCTATTTTTCTGTGTAGTTGGGGCCTAGTTGGAGGGCCAAGGCTAGCAGAATGACTTTCTGTTTTATTTTCTTTTCAGCCCCTCATTTGGCTATGGTGTCTCAGTTACAGTAGACCTTGTTTTCTATTTCTAGTGGTTGAGTGATGTTCATCCTGGCAAAACCCTCAAGTTTTTAGAGTTTGCAATGGATGTCAGGGGCTAACTGGGCCACAAACTCTGCATTTACCATTCGTTGGTTCTCTGGTGCCTCTGAATCAAATGGAGTGTATATGCAGAGAGCCTTGCAGAGCTGCTCAGAATAATTACTGGGCGTCTCTTCCCTGTCCTGAGTCACATCAGCCATTTTTGACATATAAGTAGGCCTTTTGGCTCCTTGGCAGAGGCCCCCCCAGGATAGTGTCTTGGTAGCACTTGATGGCATTCTGGCCTTCCTCTGTGTTCAAGTTCCAGCTGGGCCAATTGTCCAGGGCAGACTCTTGGGCCCATCCCTCTGGATTTAAAGTGCTGACTAGTGCCACATCTTCGAGTCATTTATGTGTCTCTTAGGGAATTCTTCTTCTTTCCTCGGTGTTAAACAAGGCGAGAAGGATCTGTTGGCAGTCTTCCCAGGTTGGTCAGTGGGTCTGGAAGACAGATTCCATAAGGTCAATCATTGCCTGTGCTTTTTTCTAAATAGGCAGGAGTGTGATGCTTCCAATTCAGGAGGTCTGTGGTGGTGAAGGGTTGGTAGTAGATAATTGGTCTGCCTGGTTGGGGGGCTGCCATCTACTCCAATTATGTCAAAACCTCGAGTTTCTCAGAGGGGCATCTGGTAAGCAGGGACTTCTCATGTTTGGAGGCAACTTGTGATGTTCTGTGGCTCACGTTCTGTGGGGGGTCCCCATCAGGAACAGCCAGCAAGGAGTCTAGGGAAGATTCCCCATTAAGAACAGCTGGCAAGGAGGCTGGTGCTGGTTGCAGGGTTACTGGCATCTGGGGAGTCAGAGATGGTGGAGAATTTGTTGCTGTTGGTGGAGCCAGACGCATTGGTGGGGTGAATAATGGAGTGGGAGTGGGAGAAAGCAGAGAGGGTATATCTGGTGGTGAAATGGAAGGTGGTGGTGTGTTGAGTCCCACCTCAGGTGCAGTTGGGAAGGACGAGGCAGTTGAGAGGGCCAGGGGCCCATAGGGTGGTGGGAGTTCATTGTCTGGGTTCCCTTAATGTATAGCCTTATTTTGGAAGCCTTTGGTCGATTGTATGATGAGAATCCTGCACTATCCCTTGCCATTGTCACAGAACTATACCCATGAAGGGAGGGTCCTGGCTATCCTCTAACCAGGAATCGATGTATGGGAACTGGTCCAGATATCCTGGGTCTCTGTGACTACATGATAAACTCATCAGATGGTGGGGAGGTCTAAGGTTCCTTCTGAGGGCCAGCCAACATCAAAACTGGGCCACTCCAGCTCACATAGGGTTCTCAGTTTTCTTGGGGTCATATGTACCCTGTAGTAAGCACTAAAGACTTTCCTGAAGTTTTTAAGCATACAATCTAAGACAGTGGGTTTGCTGGGTTTCCCACCCATTGTGAACAGTGTCCCAAACAAAGGGTGGGGTACTTTCAGGTGCTGTCCTGCTTGCATCCCTCATGGGAAGTTAGGAATGTCTTAGCTAAGGTCTATCTGTATAAACTCCAGGCCAGGCTACTCCATAGAGTAGATGACCATTATGCCATATCATGCTCTGCGATATGCAGGATACAGCTCACTCATACTCCATATCCAAAGCAGTGGAGCTGTGCAGACACACTCATACATTCAAATGTTCCTCAGATTCAAACAGGTTGGACACCCCCCTCTGGGAATCCCTGGCTAATGGGAGGTGATCACTCTCCCCTTCCATCCTGATAGATGGGTCTGACTCAGGCAATGGCCCCAGAGCTTACCTGGTTCAATGGGTGGATCCAGTCAGTTGTCCCTGGTCTCCTATTGTTGGTCCAGTAGGGTGGAGGTGAGCCGCAGCTGTCCAGGAGAGCCCAGCTTTGGGTCCACTGAAATCAGCGGGGTAGGCCTAAACCCTAGAGTAGGTACTCTGTTGTCTTCCGTGGCCCGTTTCTGGACGCACACAGGTGGCACATTGGGCCAGCATGGTTTGATTCCTGGTCAGGGAACCAAATGTTGTGGAAGTTCTGAGGTGACTGAGAAACCCAAATAGCAAGTGGAGAACTGGGAGAGCACAGCTTTATTAATGCCAGCAGGCTCAGAGGGATCATTCCCAAAGTCTGAGCGCCTGGCCTTTCTTGGCACTGGTTTTTATAGGCAAACTAGCAATTTTTCATGGTTTCTCACAGCTGATTGGATCGGGGGTCTTGCAGTAGTTCCTGAAGCTATGTGGAAGTGACTTGGTGAAGTGCCAAGTCACCCTTAGAAGGAAATGACTTGGTGGATAAGTGCCAAGTCATCCTTGGTGACTCCTCATCTCAGTGAGGTGACCATTTTGGGCTTTCCACCTCAAGTTCAGGAGTGTGATAGGATGCAATCTTGATACACAAAAACAAATTCTGTTACTATGCATTTGCTGTGAACAATCTGAAAGTGAAATTAAGAAAATAATCCTTTTGACAATTAGTTAAAAAAAAAGAATACATTTAGCAAAAGAACTGTACACCTTGTATACTGATAGCTACAAAACACTGTTGAAATAAAAGACATAAATAAGTGGAAATACATCTAACAATAATTGATTGGAAGATTTATCAATACTGAGGAAACAATATTTCTCAAATTAATCTCTGAATTCAATATAATTCTTGTCAAGCGCCAATTTTTTTTACAGAAATTGATAAGCTGATCCTAAAATTTATATGATGATGTAAGGTACCAAGAAAACCCAAAACAATTTATAAAAAGAACAAAATTGGGTAACTCACAATTCACAACTTTAAAACTTATTACAAAGCTATGTAAATAAGACGTTATAATACTGGCGTAAGGATTGACATTCAAAATAATAGAAAAAAACTAAAATTTCAGAAATAACTTTTATATTTGTAGACAATTGATTTTCAACATGGCTGTCAAGAACTATCACTAGAGGAAGAATTGTCTTTTTATAAAAAATTTAAAAAAATTAGATGTCAAAATGCAAAACAGTTCAGAATGCAAAATAATAAATTTGGGGTCCTACTTCACACCATATGTAAAAGCTAAAATGGATAATATACTTGAGAGTAATAGTTGAAACTATTAAAACCCTGGAAGAAAATAGTATAGTATATCTGTATGACTTCCGTTTAAATAGTATTTTTTTATAGGATACCAAAAGCACAAGCAACAAAGAAAATAATAGATAAATTAACTTCATCAAAATCAAAACATTTGTGCTTAAAAGACATCATCCATAAGATGAAAAAATAATCCTTGGAATGGAGAAAATGTTTACCTATATTAACTTGTATCTAAAGTGTATAAAAATCATAGAATCAAAAGTCTGAAAAATAAGACAGACAGGAGGAAGAGTGATTTACTCATTTCAGAGAGCTGCCCAGAGATGTAGGGAACTTGTGGAGCTCCCTCCAAGAACAAAAGAACAGGTGCCACACCCCTTCCCTGCCTCCTAGCAGAGACAAAGGCCACCTGTGGGAACCAGTGTGATGCTGGCATTCCTTACCTAACTTGCTTGCTCCAATCACTGTCCCCATGCACTTGGGTAAATCTGCCTTCCCAGTCATGCTCACTTCAGTCCTGGTTCTATGAGTCCCTCCTGTAGAAGACTAGAACAAACCTGACAACACATCTTCTAGCCTATACATTTTGCAGGTCCTCAGTTCTGGCAACAGTGGGAGCATGTCCCATTTCACAACCAGACCACTGCCCACAATAGGAAAAGGACCTCATCAGACTACTGGACTAAAGGAAAAAGAGACAAGACTCAATAGCCAAGCATATGCAACACACATAGGAGATACTCCCTGAAGTGTCAAGAACCTGAGGAACAGAGAAAACTCTACTCTAGGGCACTAAGAGGACCCCTTCTTCATAAGATTATTATTGTTGAGAGCAAGAGAAGTAGCTAACTTTCTTAACACAGAGAAACAGAAAAAGTCAGACAAAATGAGTGACAGAGAAACATTCCCAAATGAAGAAACAGGACCAAACCACAACAAGAGATGAGAGCAAAATGGGTATAAGCCATATGCCTGAGAGAGAATTTAAAGCAATGATCATAAAGATACTCACTGGACTGGAGAAGAGATTGGAGAACATCAGTGAGAACCCTAATACAGAGATAAAACAAAAATCAGAGATCGAGAATGTTATATATAAAATTAAAAATACACTTGATGGAATAAACAGCAGGCTAGATATAACAGAGGAGCAAATTAATGACCTGGAAAACAGAGTAATGAAAGTTATCAAGCTGATCCAGGAGAGGAAAGAAAATTATGTAAGTTGAGAATAGTCTTAGAGAATTCAGTAACTTCATCAAGTGTAATGACATCTGCATTTGGGGGATCTCAGAAGAGAGAGATAAGGGGGCAGAAAATTTATTTGAAGAAATAATAGCTGAAAACTTCCTAACCTGGGGTAGGAAACAGATACCAAGAGGACTAGAAGGCATAATTCAAAAATTCAAGCCATGGAGGTCTGTACCAGAGCACATAGGAATCAAAATGGCAAAAAGTAGTGATAAATAATTAAAATAAATAAATAAATAAATAAATATCACCAAGAGAAAAGAAGACAGTTACACAGAGAGGAAACCCCTGTAAAACTATCAGCGAAAATTTTAGCAGAAACTTTGCAGGCCAGAAGAAGGGTATGATATATTCAAAGTGCTGAGAGGAAAAAAAAGTATGCAGCCAGCTATACTCTACATAGCAAGGCTATCATTCAAAACAAAAGGAGAGATAAAGAATTTCTCAGATAAAAACAAAACAAAAACAAAAACAAACAAACAAAAAAAAAACAAACAACAACCTAAAGGAGTTTAGGACCATTAAATCAGCCCTACAAATAATCAAAGAAATATATAAGGGGACTCTTTGGGTTGAAAATAAGACCGTAAGTGAGAGTATGAAAAACAAAACTACAAAGACAGTAAAAATAAGTATTTCTGTAAAAATCAGTGAAGAGATTTGGAAAATAAAGGATGTAAGGGGTATCTTGTTGGGTCATTTGGTTGTGTCTGACTCTTGATTTCGGCTCTGGTCATGATCTCAAGGTCAGGAGATCAAGCCCCATACTGGGCTGTGTACTGTATGTGGAGCCTGCTTCAACTTTTCTCTCCCTTTTGCTCTGCACCACCCCACCCCATGCTTGTTGCTCTCTCTCTCTCTCAAAAAATAGATGTAAAAATATGACATTGTATACCTAAAATGTGGGAAGGCGAGAGGTAAAAAATAGTTTAAACATAATAAGCCATCAATTTAATATAGACAACTATATGCAGAAGATATTATGTACAAACTTAATGGTAACCACAAATCAAAAACTGATAATAGATATGCAAAGAATAAAGAGAAAGGAATTTGAGTATATTACTAAGGAAAGCCAACAAACAAGGAAAGAGATAAGAGAAAAATCTATAGAAACAACCATAAAACAAGTAACTACACGGGAATAAGTACATGTCTATCAACAATTACTTTGAATGTAAATGGACTAGTGCTCTAGTCAAAAGACAGGGTGACAGAGTGAATAATAATAATAAAAAAGGCCCATCTATAGACTGCCTACAAGAAACTCATTTCAGGCCAAAGGACACCAGCAGACTGAAAGAGAGAGAATGAAAAACATTTATCATTCAAATAGGTGCCCAAAGAAAGCAAGGTAGCAATCCTTAAATCAGACAAAATAGACTTTAAAACAAAGACTATAACAAGAGACAAAAAGGACACTACATAATCATAAAGGGGACAGTCCAACTAGAAGATATAATGATTGCAAATATTTATGCACTTAACATGGAAGCACCCAAATAATATATAAAGCAGTAAATAACAAAAATGAAAGAAATCACCAGTAGTCATCATATTGCTATGGTGCTTAATCATAGTCCTTACTATCACTGGGAACTTTAACACCCCACTTACATCAATAGACAAATCACCCAAATAGAAAACCAACAAGTAAACAGTAGCTTTGAAATACACATTGGACCAGATGGAATTAACAGACATATTCAGAATATCCCATCCTAAAAAAGCAGAATACACATTCTTTTCAAGTGCATATGAAAGATTCTATAGACAAGATCACATATTAGGCCACAAAACACGTCTCAAGAAGTCCAAAAAGACTGAAGTCATATTGCACATCTTTTCTGAACATGATGTTATGTAAGTAGAAAGCAGTAAGTCGAAATCTGGAATGAACACAAATACATGGAGATTAAATAGCATGCCCCTAAACAATAAATGAGACTACCAACAAATCAAAGAGGAAATATATATATATATATATATATATATATATATACAATGAAATTGTTTCTATATATATAGAAACAAATGAAAATGAAAATCCAAAATCTTTGTGTTGTAGCAAAAGCCATTCTGAGAAGAATTTTATAGCAATACAGGACTGTTACTGAGAATAATCTCAAACAATCCAATCTTATACTTCAAGGAGCTAGAAAAAGAACAAACAAAACCCTAAGCCAATAGAAGGAAGGAAACAAAGATTAAAGTGGAAATGAATGAAATAGAAGCTAAAAACCAATAAAATAAATCAACGAAACCAGGAACTGGTTCTTTGAAAAGATCCACAAAATTGATAAACTTTTAGTCAGACTTATTAAAGAGAGAGAGAAAAAGAAAGGACAGAAAGAAACAAAATCAGAAATTAAATAGGATAAATAACAAACACCACAGAAACATATATAATTACAAGAGAATATTATGAAAAAATTATATGACAACAAATTAGACAATCTAGAAGAAGTAAATAAATTCCTAGAAATATATACCCCCCTCAAAACTGAATTATGAAGAAATAAAAAATTTGAACACATCAGTCACCAGGAATGAAATTCAATCAGTATCAAAAAACTTCCCCAAAACAAAAGTTCAGGGGAATTTTACCAAACATTTAAAAAGGAATTAATATCCATTCTTCTAAACATTTCCAAAAAAAAAAATGCAAGAGGATAGAAAACCTCCAAATTCATTCTGTGAGATCAATATCACCCTGATACCAAAAGCAGATAAAGATAACACAAAGAAAGAGAACTACAGGTCAATATCTCTCATGAATATAGATGTAAAAATCCTCAACAAAAGAGAAGCAAACCAAGTCCAACAATACAATAGGAGTATCATTTGCCACTATCAAACTGGATTTATTTCTGTGATGTAAGAGTAGCTTAATATTCACAAAACAATCAACATGACATGTCATATCAATAAGAGAAAATATAAAAAACATATAATCATTTTAGTAGAAGCAGAAAAAGCATTTGACAAAGTCAACAACCATTCATGAGGAAAACTCTCTGCAAAGTAGGTCTAGAGGGAACATATATCAATATAATAAAGGTCTTATATGAAAACCCTAGAGCTAACATCACACTTAAGGATGAGAAAAATATAAGAACTTTTCTCCTAGGGTCATGAACAAGATAGAGATGTCCACTCTCACTTTTATTCAACATAGAACTGGAAGTCCTAGCCACAGCAGTTAGACAATGTAAAGAAATATAAGGTATCTACATTGGTGAGGAAGAAGTAAAACTCTCACTAGTTGCAGATGACATGATACTATATATAGAAAACCCTAAAGACTACACCAAAAAAATTATTAGATCTCATAAAGAAATTCAGTTAAGTCACAGGATGCAAAATCTATGTACAGAAATCTGTTGCTTTCCTATACAAAAATAATGAGGTAGCAGAAAAAGAAATTAAGAAAACAATCTCCTTTAAAATTCTACCAAAAAAAAATAATAAAATATCTAGGAATAAAATTAAACAAGCATATGAAAGACCAGTACTCTGAAAAGTACAAAACACTGATGAAAGAAGTCCAAGATGACAAAAAGAAATGGAAAGACATATTGTGCTCATGGGTTAGGAGAATAAATACTGTTAAAATGTCTATAGTATCAAAGCAATCTAAAGATTTAATGCAAGCTCTGTCAAAATACCAAGAATTTTCACAGAACTAGGACAATCATAAAATATGAATGGAACCACAAAAGACCATGAATAATGAGTCAATCTGGAAAAAGAACAAAACTGGAGGTATCATAATTACAAGTTTCAAGTTATATTACAAAGTGGTGGTAATTAAAATAGCATACTGATATAAAAATAAACACAAAAATCAATGGAAAAGAATAGAAAACCCAGAAATAAGCATATAATTATATGGTCAATTAATCGTCAACAAAGAGGAATGGATATATAGTTGGAAAAATATATTTTTTTCAACAAGATGCTGGGAAAATAAGAAATCCACGTGCAAAAAACAAAACTGGACCACTTTCTTACACTATACACAAAAATAAAGTCAAAATAGATTAAATGTGAGACTTGAAACCAAAAACTTGAAGAGAGCATAGCAGTGATGTCTCTGACATCAGCCTTAGCAACTATTTTCTAGATATGTCTCCTGAGACAAGGAAAATAAAAGCAAAAGTAACAGTTGAGACGATGGCAATAAAAAATGTTTTGCACAACAAAGGAAATAATCAGCAAAACTAAAAGGCAACCTCTTAAATGGGAGAAGATATTTGCAAATAATGTCTCTGATAAAGGATTAGTATCCAAAATATATAAAGAACTTATACTGCTCAATACCCAAAAGCAAAAATCCAAATAAAAATGGGCAGAAGACATCAACAGACATTTTTTTCGCAGAAGGCATGCAAATGGCCAACAGACATATGAAAATATGCTCATCCTCACCTATCATTAGGGAAACACAAATAAAACCACAATACAATATCACCTCGCAACTGTCAGAAAGGTTAAAATAAACAAACAAACAAACAAAAAAAGCAAGTTTTGGCAAGGATGTGGGGATAAGGGAACACTTGTACAGTATTGGTGGGGATGGCAACAGGTGCAACCAGTGTGGAAAACAGAATGGAGGTTCCTCAAAAAGTTAAAAGTAGAACTACCCTATGACCCTGCAATTTCACTCTTGGGTATTTACCCCAAGACTACAAAAACACTAAGGGATGCATGTACCTGTATGTTTATAGTAGCATTGTTTACAATAGCAAAGATCTGGAAGCACCACAGTGACCACTGATGACCAATACACACACACACACACACACACACAATGGAATATTATTCAGCCATATCTTAGCATTTGGTAAGAATATGGTAAGCCATATCTTTTGGTAAGTTGTATCTTACCATTTGGGATGAAATGGATGGAGCTAGAGAGTATAATGCTAAGTGAATTAAGTCAGTCAGAGTAAGACAATTATTAAAAAAACATGCAATCTAATTAAAAATGGAGTAAGGATTTGAATAGATAGTATACCAGTGACCAGTAAACATTTCATTAGTCATTATGAGAATTCAAATTAAAACCAGAATTACACACTGCTTCACAACCATTAGGATGGCTGAAATAAAAAAGGCTGAGAATACCAAATGTTGATGAGAAAGTAGAGAAGTTAGAACTCTCATGTGGTGTTGTTGGAATTGTAAAATTATGTAATTCTTTTGGGAAACAGTGGAGTAGTTCCTTAAAAAGTTAAATATGGAGTTATCATATTACCCAGCAATTCTACTCCTAGGTGGAATTCATTTAATTATTATTAGTTGGGAATAAAAAATAATTAAATATTGATATATGCTATAACATCAGTGGACCTTAATAATATTACTGAATGAAAAAAAAACTGGTCATAGAAAATAAGAAATATTTTTTCATTTATGTGCAGTTTCCTAAATAGCAAATAATTAGTGACAGAAAATAGATTAGTATTTGATTAGAATCAGTCTGGAGTGGAGAAGGGTTGCTGAGAAGAGGAATGGTTTCTAATGTGTCTAGCATTTCTTTTTGGAGTGTTAATGACGTTCTAATATAGATTTTTCTGATGGTTATTCAGCTCTGTGAAAATATTAAGAAATACTGAATTGTATGCTTTATACAGGTAGACTTATGGTATGTGATATATATCTCTCAATAGATCTGTAAAGAGTTGTGTGTACCTTTGTTAATGTAAAATAATCATGCTAAATGAAAAAAGCTAGACTAAGGGTACTTTAAAATTCCATCCATATGAAATTCATGAAAATTCATGCTATTTTATTAATCTATAGTGACATAAAGAAAATCAGTAGGTACTTCTGGATGGGAAGGAAGCAGGAAAGGTCAGGAGGAATTATAAATAGCACAAGGAAATTTTGGAGGTGATCGATATATTCACTATTTTTATTGTGTGACAGTTTTCACAAGTGTAAACCTGTTCTAAAACACATGACAAAATATCAAAATTTATACTTTACATATTTAAATTATACAATTTATTGTATATCGAGTAGAACTTAAAGTTGTTAGAATTTTATCACTTAAATTGAAAAGCTACATTTGCCTTCTATAACAAAATGATCTTTTCTAGACATAGAAAGCTTAAAGACACACATAGTTAATAATGTTGTTAGTGTATTCACAGAAGAAGTGTGAATAGGTGGAACTATTTTTCATTTGGTTTATTAAAGACTATCTTTTCCATTTTGTCATAGTGTACAAACACATAGGTATTTTGTGTGTTAATTCTAATTCATTTTGGATTGCTAACATTCACTGATACCAACATACAACTCTGAAGAGAGCTATAATAACAAGTCTTTGCCTATTTTAAAAATACCGTAGTGGGCGTCTGGGTGGCTCAGTGGGTTAAGCCGCTGCCTTCGGCTCAAGTCATGATCTCAGGGTCCTGGGATGGAGTCCCGCATCAGGCTTTCTGCTCAGCAGGGAGCCTGCTTCCCTCTCACTCTCTCTGCCTATCTCTCTGCCTACTTGTGATCTCTGTCAAATAAATAAAATCTTTAAAAAAATAAAAAAATAAAAATAAAAATACCATAGTGATTTAGGCATGACAGGTTCATTAACCCTATATTCCTGGTATAAGCACCTCTACCTCAATGTCCCTGTCTCTGTTATGCCCTTTAGATCTTCGTATCTTTTTAGGTATTTTCTTTACACTGATGTCCTCAAACATCCTCTTCTTCCTGCTTGCTCTATTCTTTTTTTTTTTTTGGTACTTCGTGGCTCAAGGGAATAGTATAAATTAATTTGGACTTTGCACTAGTTCTGAATCAGTTTAGAATAGGAACGAATAAAATACATAGAGATCTTCATTATTTGATAAATATTAGAAAGCGTAATATATTTGGAGGCAAGTGGATTCAAAATACTCAATATTAGAAAACTCAACTTATGGCAGAAGTTCTGAAAAACTTAAGCCTTAAGTTCATGACACAGAAAAAAAAAATTAAAAAAAAAAGTTCATGACACAGGCACATGTGATCAAGTACACATGCTTTTTCTGAGATGTCATTTCCTAAGAAACAGGATATAATGAGTATTTTTTTTCTCTCTTCTAAACTCACCATAGTTACTTCTCTGGGATGGAGTATATGAGCTAGCAGCCAGGGACCAGGAGTATTATACAGTTGGTTGTCCTTCCACATTGAAAATAGAATTCAAAAAAAAAAAAAGAAAGAAAGAAAGAAAGAAAGAAAGAAAGAAAGAAAGAAAGAAAGAAAGAAAGAAAGAAAGAAAGAAAAAGAAAATAGAATTCATTGGGTTGTAACAGTGTGGAGACCCCTCCACACCCCTTACTTCCCATATTTTATATGTCCTCATAATTGAGTTAATTATCTAAGAATGAGGAACTAGTTGTAGTTTGGGAAAAAGAAGAAAATGTTATCTTGAAAAGGGACAGTAAATTGGGATGCAATGAATTACCTGATTTTCAAGGACTGTTACATTTAGCTGTTCCATTTTAAAGGCTGAACAAATAGAAACATTGGTGGAAATTTTAGTTTTTATTTCAAGACATTATTGTTGTAGGGAAAAATCAACATTTTTGAAACTGTCTTTTGTAATAGTTTTATTTTTCATGTGATTTGTTCACTATCTTCAAAAAAATTTGGAAGAATTTGGCATTACTGTTTATCTTCTTTAAATGCATTCTTCATGTCACTTTAGGGATACTCCTAGTTTTCCCCCACCTTCTCTGTTGCTCCTTCTCAGTCTCCATCACTGTTTCTCCTCCTCTTACTCACCTATAAATGTTCTCATAAATTTTTCCACTGATTTTAAACTCCTGTCAGTATTAAGATTTCTGTAATTTTTCATTCCTTGCATCTAAACAATCTGCAAATTCTACTGACATTTACCTTTACACGTCTTAACGAAATCAAAGCTATTCCCATAGCACTATTCTTCTTTATAACTTGCAGTCACTTTTCATCAGACAGAGAAATGGGTTTCATTTTCTATTGCTACATAACAAATTACGATATACTTAGCAGTTGACCACTGGAAACACTGATTTTTCAGTTTCTATGAGTCAGACTTCCAGACATAGTTTAGCAGGATTCTCTGCTGAGAGTCTCATAAATGTATATTCAGGTGTTAGCCAGGGCTGTGGTCTTACTTGCGGCTCTTTCAAACTCACGTTAGCAGAATTAACTTTATCATAGCTTTAGGATCCATAGTGGATTGTTTTTTTTTTAATGCCAGATGGATAAGGTTTCTGTTGCTTCAAGCTTCCTGCCTGTAGGTCCCTTTCTAAAGAGCTTGAATGATAAAGTCAGGTCTACCAAGGATTAGCTCCCTTTTGTTGAATGTAAAGTCAACTATTTGAGCCTTCAATTTTTTTCTGCAAAAATGTCCCTTTACTTTTTCCATATAATGTAACATAATTATGGAAATGGCATGCATTTCATTTACAGATTCCTTCCATACAGAAAGGAAGGGGATTATATAAGATTCATATACCAGCAATCGGGAAGCTTAAAGAGGTCATAATAAAATTCTACCTACCATAGAGGTGAAATCCTCACCATGGCCCTTAAAAAACTCTTTAAACTCACATCTTGTCACTGTTCCCCTAGCAATTTTGACCTACTATTCTCTCTGTTTCTCCACCAAGACAAGTTCAATTTGGTCTAAGTGTCTCTGGAATTTATTTCTTTTACCTAAAATGTTCTTCCCATGATATTCATATATTTAATTTTTCTTTTACTACTATCTCTTCATATATCATATTTCAAGGTGGTTGTTGTGGGTTACCTAACTTAAAAAATTCTGTTAGTCCCATCTCTTTATTATATTTTGTGTGTACCATTTCCTGAAATTATGTAATATTATGTTACATTATATCATATTACATTGCATTGTGTTATTCATTAGGTAGCATTTTGTCTCTTTTCTGCTTCACAGTATAATCTCTATTAGAGAAAGGGCCTTTTTTTATGTTGCTGATTACTGTATCTTTAGCACATAGTGTTGTCAAATATATGTAAAACAAAGAAACAAAAGAAGGAAAATAAGAAAGTAAGAAGGGGAGAGTTGTTCATATAATTCCATAGTAAATTCTTTTGATGCCAGTCCTTTTCTTACAGAATATAATACAAAAATCTTTAATGTAGCAAAAATATATCTATCATCTATCATCTATCTATCTATCTATCTATCTATCACCTATCCATCTATCTATGTATTCCTTGTTTTTGCCTGACTCCCAAGGTTTCTCTCTTAAAATTCTGTGGGCCATACTCTGAAGTAGAGCAAAATGGAAGCCTCCGAATGCAAATCACATGCTATATTGTAAAATATTTCTCTTCTCTTGTTTTTACCCTGGACAGCTCACCTATACTAATCATTTAACACACCTTGAGATTCCTTTCCAACTTGTGGCTAAGACAAGTGTTCTTCTTCTTTATTTGTCTAACAAATTTAATGAAACTTGGTAATGGAACTATATATATTTTGTCATTTGTAAATTGCATATGTCTCTGCTCTTATTCTAAAAGTGTTAAGAATCAGAAATAGAGTATATCATTGACTTTTTATCAATTGACTTTCCCAATTTTTAAATTAAAATCATTTATATCAAACAAATTTATCAGTCATATAACAACCACTAAAATCAGCATAAAGAATAATTCAGTCATATCAAAAGTTTCCCTTGGTCCCTTTGTTGTGAATTTCTCTTCCAAACTCAGTCCCTGGCAACAACTGATCTGTTTTCTGGCTCTCCAGTTTAATCTTCCAAGAACATTATGTAGATGGAATCCAAAAATAGGTAAACTTTTGAGTTTCATCATAATGCATTTGTAACTCATCCTCATTGTGGCATGTGCCAGTAGTTTGTTACTTTTTCTTGTTGAATGATATTCCATTGTATGGATTTACCATTTCATGTTCCACATTTCTTCTCTTTACAGTTTAAAAATAAAGTCTTTGTAAGTATTCATGCATAAGTTTTCATGTGAATATATGTTTTTTCCATTTCATTTAGACAAATTCCTGGATATTGGTTTTCTGGGTTACATGGTTAAGTGTATATGTGACTTCAACATACTAATGAACTGTTTCCTAAACTTGCTATTCTATTTTGCTTTACTATTAACAATGTGTGAGATTTCCTTCTTAGCATTTAATAGTATCAAGATTTTTAGCCATTTTATCTGTATAGCAGTATATTATTCTGATTTTAATATGCATTTCCTTAAAGGATGATATCTTCTTATATGCATATTTCCATCCATGTATCTTTGTTGAAATGACAATCAAAATATTCTCACTTATTAAAATCACATTGTTCATTTTATATGAAATTCTGTGAGTACTTTATATATTCTTAGAACAAGATCTTGATCAAATAAATGATTTGAAAATGTTTTCTCTTTCTATCCTTGGTTTGTATTTTCATCTTCTTATCATTTTTTTAGAGGAGCAAAAGACTTTAATTTTAATAAAGTCCTATATAGTGAAAAATTATGAGTTGTGCTTTTGGTGTGATACATAAGCAGTCTTGGCATAGCCAAGGATTATAAAGAGTTTTTCATTTGTTTTCTTCTACAAATTTTGTAGTTTTAATTTTGGACTTTGGTTTATGTACTAAGTGAAGTAAGAATCAACGTTATTTTTTTTCATTTGTATATCTAGTTATTCCAGTATCATCTGTTAAAAAAGCAAAAAATCTGTTCTTTCTTCTCCTTTGAATGGCCTTTCTCATTTTCCATATCAATTGACTGCATTACATGGCTCTACTTCTGGAGTCTCTGTTCTTTTCTATTGATCTGTATGTCTTTCCTTTATAAATAAACACCTGTCTTGACCAGTATAGCTTTATATTGTTCCTGGGAATCATGAAGTCAATCTTCCAACTTTTTTTGTTGTTGTTGTTCTTTGATCATCCTCATTCTGTTTTCTTCTCTTATGACTTTTTTGATCAGTGCTAGTTTATACAAAACAATCATCTGAGATTTTGATTACAGTTGTGCTGAATCTATAAATACATTTGTAGAGAAATGACATCTTAACAATATGGAATATTTTAATCCATGGACATGTTCTATCTCCCTATTCATTTAGGTCATCTGAGATTTTTTTTTTTTAAATCAGTATTTCACAGTTTTCAGAATACAGATATTACCTATATCATATGGCTTATCTGTAAATATTTTATATTTGCAGTGCTATTGGTAAATTAATCAGACAAAGAAATCATTAGACTAAACTGGCTTTAATGCCTTATTGGCCTATATAAGACAACCAAGTCCTAAAACCTGAAATGCCTCAAAATTAAGAAACCAAAACTTAAGGACAACTAATCACAAACAGCCAACAAGCCTTTTCCAACTATTAAGTTACAGTCAATCAAATAATTTTATTTCTGTGTTTCTACCTTTTCTCTAGAATAGTCTTGCCCCTAGTTCCTGGCCATAAAGCATTCCTAACAACTTCTGGTTTGGTACTCCTGTACTGGAATTGATCTTCCCTCAAATAAAAGCATATATATATATATATATTTTTTTTTTTTTACTATGACTCAGCTTATTCTTTAATACTGTGATAAAATGAACAATTTGAGAATTCACTTTTTAATTTTTTATTGCTATAATGGAGAATTATGATTGAATTTTATACTCTGGGCTTGTAATTTTGCTAAACACATTTTGTAGTTCCCTAAGATTTTCATAAATTCTTTGTGTGTTTTTATTCAGAGATTCATGGAAGCTGGGAAGAGTCAATTTTCTTCCTGTCTTCCATATTTGTTTGACTTTTATATCTATTGCTTGCCTTTTTAACCTAGCTAGTTGTAAAATGGATTTTAAAATGTAAGTGATGAAAGTAAACATCATTGTCTTATTTCTGATCATAGGGGAAATATTGAACTTCTCAGAATTAATTATGATGTTACAGTGTGGGCATTTCACTCTGTTGCTAGGCTATAGAGAATTATTATCATAAGTCATATTGATTTGTAATCAATTTTTGTTCTGTATCTAGATTAAAATATAGTATTTCCCCCTTTATTTTGTTAATATGAATAATTTAATTGATTTTCTAAAGTTGAATCAGATCTTTATTCTAAGATTAATCCTACTGAAATATTATGTATTCTTTTAGATATTGTAATAAATAATCACAGATTTGTTTTGCTAGTTCTTTTTTTATTTTAGATTTTTTTCATTAATTTCTTTTTTATTCATAACACTTATTGCTTGGTAGTTTTGTTCTTGTATACTGTCCTGTGTCTGGTATCAGTGTATTTTTGGCCTCATAAAATGAATCAATAAGAGTTCCCTTTTATTCCATATTCTCAAAGAATTTCTGTTGAATTGTTATTGTATCTTCTTAAATAAATAGAATCATTCATCAGTAAATACATCTGGTTCTGGGGAAATCTTTTTTGAAAAGTCATTTGTTACAAATTCAGTATCTTAAAAGATATATGATGCTTAGGTTAATTTTTTGAAGTAAGTTTTACTAGTTTTAATTTACTTGGAATAAGATTTAGTAGCTTGTGTTTTTACAGGAATTTGCCCATTTCATGAAAGCTATTGAATTTATGAACATAGAATTGCTTGAAACTTTCTGTTAATATTCTTTAATAGCTCTAGGTTCTATAGTGATGTCACCTTTTTTGATGTATGTAGGGCAGGGAAGGAGCAGAGCAAAGGCCTATGGACAAATGCTTTTGGAATGTGGAAACATTCTAATTGAGTAATTCTAATATAACTGATTAACATGGAAAGGAGGCAAGGGATAAAGTAGGGGAATTCATGATGAGGCTTATAGATTGAACACACATGTTGTGGATATGTTCTCAGTAATGGTCAATGACTAGATAAAAGTTTAAAACAAGTAGGAGGGATACAGGCACTCAGGGAGCCACTGAGGCAAAAAAATAACTTATTTTATATTAGGAGAAACTGCCACCCACTATAATCACAAGCTGTGTAGAACAAAACAATGGGATCATTTCTAAGGTATGGATATCTGAGAAATAACCAATTCAGAGAAGGAAGTTTGAATATAATTAAATGAGTAAGAACTTCACTGAAAATATTTATTGCATAAAAGTGTACTAGAAAATTACTAAAAAAAATGTGTTCAGTGTCCAAAAATTTCATTCTGTCAATGAATATAGAAATTACCATGGTTTACCTTTCTGAGACTTGTACTTAGTACCATGTATATCATACCTGATAAACATGATAAACTTAAAAACCCATCTGCAGACAAAGTCAAAACTTTCTGAAGAGTAAGGAAAATATAAATGGAAAAAGGTATGTAACACTGGTTTCCATGTCTCTCCTCATAACTGCTAAAGATACGTTACTTGCTAATTTATCCTTAATCCTGATTCCTGCTGATTTACTGCCACCTTAACTTATCATGGCCAGGTAACACATGTTTTTCTATTTTTCTTTTCTTGGAAGGGTTCCATTTCTTTGGTTTTTGTTTATTTGTTTTGTTTAATTTTCACATAAAGTCACTTTGGTAGAAACTACAAAGTGTATTTTTTACTGGAATTTTTCTGGTTCCAAAAATTTAGAATCAGTTAATCATTTGATCACTATCTCCAAATATATATTCCCTTACGAAACCTGGGTTTCCCTCTTCAATTCTTCTTTTCCTAGGTTTCTGGTTTCACTTTAAGCAAGATTAATTTCCTTAGCTTTCCTTTCTTCCACTGCACATGCCTTGTTAATACTCTTCACATAGTGAATCTAACCATCTGTGTTCTCTGCTCCTGTCCTCAAACTCTTGGAACATGTTGGAGAAAATTACATTACTGATCTGATTAGCACCAAGTCATAGTTATTGATTCAAAGTCCAAACTTGTGGGAACTTTTACACTAAAATCACCAGTTGTATCACTTAGTCTTTCAGTATGGTGCTTTCTGTGAAATGCTTTATCTTCATTTCTTCTAACCTAATTTCCAGCATTTTTACAGATTGTTTGCTTTATAATGAACATAGAAAATAAAAGTATTCAGCAGTGAGGTTTCTTAACACCTCCCCTATGCTCTGGGTAACCTTTTTGAATATTTTCAGATACTAGTTATCCCCCCCTAACCCTGATTCCTGACTTTCATATAGGTTTCTTAAAGAAATTTATTTATTTATTTATTTATTTATTTATTTATTTATTTATTTATTTTTGTGAGAGAGGGAGAGAGAGAGTGTGTGAACATGAGCAGGAGCAGGAGGGAGTAGCAGAGGGAAAAGCAGACACCTGCAACGCACAGGAAGGCAGATGAGAGACTTGATCCTGGATCCTGCGACCACAACCTGAGCTGAAGGCAGACATTTAACTGACTGAGCCACTCAGTTGCCCATATAGATTTTTACTTTACTTATTTCAACCCTAAATCCTTCCTTACCCTCATTTTTTAATGATTCTCCTTTTCCTTCATTATTAAACACCATAAAAGAATAGTCTATGCTAACTACAAATATTTTTTTCTGGTTCTCCTTCAACCTATGAAAAACAGATTAAACTCTATTGAAAGCATTCCTAAAAGCCACTGGCAAGCTAATCTATTTAGTATTAATTTGGTATTTTTGGATCAGAAGTATATAGAATTGTAATTTTTTTTCTTTTTTTTTTAATTTTTTTAAGAGATTTTATTTATTTATTTGACAGACAGAGAGGTGGGGGGAAGCAGGCTTCCGCCGAGCAGAGAGCCCGATGCGGAGCTCAATCCCAGGACCCTGGGATCATGACCTGAGCAAAGGCAGAGGCTTTAACCCACTGAGCCACCCAGGCGCCCCTACTTTATTTTTCTTATAATTAAAATCGAACATTTTTCCATGCCAACTTTTAAACCACATTGATTATAATCTTATATCCTGAAAACAACTAATCCTGATAGAATTGTTTTCTATCTTATAAAAGAGAAAATGAGGTCTGAGACCTGTCCGACTGTATCCATAACCAGATTTTCATATACTATACTGCATTATGCTTATTGTCTCCATCATCTGGTTGTTTCTGTGTAAGAACTGAAACAAGAAGGCAGAGCATTGCCTTTTTAAGACTTCAGTTGGGATTGTGCACCTTTGGGCAACTTATATTTTTTGCTGTTCTGTGTATGTCTATGAATGATCAAGAAAGCTCAGTGAGTATCAGTTTTGGAGTAACAAACAAATTTTAGCCAGTAGACAAATTCACAAATACAAAAGTGAATAACAAAAAATATATATATATATAAATAGATAGATATAGATAGATAGATATCTATCTATGTATACCTATATAATTTTTTCAGAGATACAGTCTGTGATTCATCAGTCTTAGGCAATTCACAGCACTCCCTATAGCACATACTCTTCCCAATGTCCATCATTCAGCTACCTCATCCCTGCCACCCTCCCTCCCCTCCATCAACCCTCAGTTTGTTTCCCAAGATTGAGTCTATTCTAGTTTGTCTCCCTCTCTGGTTTCATCTTGTTTCATTTTTACCTCCCTTCCCCTGTGATCCTCTGTCTTGTTTCTCAAATTCCTCATATCAGTGAGATCATATGGTAATTGTCTTTCTCTGTTTGGCCTATTTCGCTTAGCATGATACCCTCTGGTTCCATCCATGTCATTGCAAATGGCAATATTTTTTATAAGATATGTGTATAAGTGTGTGCTTTTAAAATTTATTTATTTATTTGAGAGAGAGAGAAAAAGCACAAGTGGGAGGGGCAGAGGGAGAGGAAGAGCAAATCTCAAGAAGACTCCACACTGAGTGTGGAGCCTGACACGGGGCATGATCTCACAGCCCTGAGATTACAGCCTGTGTGGAAACCAAGAGTTGGACACTTAACCAACTGTGCTTCCCAGACACCCAAGGTGTTCTTATACGCAGATACTAGTTTAAAATTCCTTATTTTGAGTAGTAGGAAATTATGTATATATACACATTTGTGTGTATGGGTAGAGTAAATATAAGTATATATTTATGCATGAGTATGTGTATATGTAGAAATATATTCATTTGGAAAACATATATTCCAACAGAAATTAGCAGGACAGTGATTTTCAAAGTTTTCTCCAGTTTCCCTCTCCTTATAAGTACTCCCTTCCATCTAAAATGTCCTGTTTCTAAACTCAAGACTTGCCACAAAAAATAGAAAAAGAAGTTTAATAATGATTATGGTTGGACAGATTCTAGTGGGCTAGAGAGTGGGTCATCTCTTTTTTTCTTCTATGGCACAGACTCTGCAAAACAGTTGGGTTTCTGCTAATCTAACCCAGGGATGTTATTCTTATGTGGTGAGGAATCAACATAAGCCTTTGAGGGCAATGGATTTGATTGTTTTGTGTGCTCTGTGTTCTCTCTTATGGCCTTCCTCATAAAGGAAAATAGCTTTTTTCCATCTCTTCTGGAATCAAAATCATTCCATTAAGGTCTGCTGGGAGGTCAGAGAGTTGGTCCATCTTATTTTTAGCTGAGGGTTCTTATAACAGCTGGCAAGCTACCCATGGATGTTTCTACTGTTTGCAGTTTCTTCATGGGCCTCAGAAAACATGAGGGTTTTTGATGCACCAAACTTGTCTGTACATGTAAGTCAGTGCAATATTTTACCTCTTTTAATTCACTCTTTTTTTCACCCTATTGTTCTTTTACAAAAAGAACATGATGTGGGCTTTGCTTCTCCACAAATTGTCCACAAAGGATAGGTGCCATTTTTGCATTTCACATGTCCCCATACACTAGTTTCATATAATTTATCTTTTCTCCTAATGATTGGACACCATCCTAATTCAGACTCTCACCATTTCATAGAATCCATTGAAATGATTTTCTGACATCTTGGTCTCTGGTTTCTTCAATTCATATTTTTTGACAGTGCTGTCACAATTTATGTTTCAAAATGTGCATTTAAAGTTGTAATGTGGTGATTTAAAATTTTGTATAATTATTATAATCACAATAAATCACACATATTTGAGTACTTACAAAATGACAGCCCATGTTTTAAGTGTCACCAATGGGTTGTCTATGAACCTTCATTTTTATATGACATGATCTAAAATTTCTAGAATAGCAATAAACACACTTCAACATGTTTTCCCATTTTAATTTTCTGTATTACAATTTCTGAATTTTCCACAAAATTATATTCCATCTACCTAAAGTTCTTTGCTCTTCCAAGAATAATATCATGCTTTTTGTATCTTTCGTCTAAAACATTCTTTCCCACTTATTCTTGTAAACTATTTTTTCCAAGGTATATTTGCAATATAGCCTTTTCTGTGAAAGTTTTTCCAATTTACTAGCCAACATTAGCTGTCTCCTTCCCTTTTTCTTTTTTTTAAGTGACACAAACAGGAATTTGTATGTAAGAAAGAAGTATATTTTTGACTTACTGGTTAATGGAATAGATTTAATTTTATCCTCACGTATCTACCTGCCTTATTTTCAATTTTGGTAACAACATGATAACTGAAATGTGAATGTGTGACAGAGCACTTTAAGTGAAATTGACAAAGTACATATCCTAGAACCAATTCAAGGACTCTTCAATCTCCTTTGAGAGATAGGAGAGAGAAAGGGAGGATTTACAGAGATTTTTGTGAATAAGTACATGCTGGGATTCTTAATTTTCCTCTCCAAAATCGGTCAGGGATGAGCTGTACTAGACTTTAACCATTCACAGAAAGTTTGGGATTGTCAGCTTCTTTCTTGGAGTGCTTGATATATGTCCCCAAATTTAAGAGTACTGCCGACTGGTGCCTGACACATGCAATAGAAAGCTAAAATAATTATGGCAGGGAAGAATTTGTAAGATAGAATAAGAAGCTGAATTTTTGAAATAGCTGCCTAAGCAATAGAATCAATGGATCAGTGAATCAAATCTATCTGGTAGAAGGGACATTCATAAGATGGAGGCTGCCAGTATGGAGTGCTTTTGGATCGAATACAAAGGGGCAGTTCTTGGGGGAAGTGAAACAGAAGTTGTGCAAAAGAACTTGTAGAGTTGAATTACTCTATTCCCCTGGGCCATAGAGGAAGTGTTAGTAGAAAGTTTATTTATTGTTATTATTATAGTAGAGATTTGTTCAGAACCCAGTGTCTCTGAAGACTTACTCAACTGACTACTGATGCTATTTTTTTCAAGAAAGAGATACGCAGGAGGAATGGAAAGATTTCTTTTAGCTTTTCCGTTCTAAACGATATCTAAAAATATATTTTTTTAAATTAGTATGTGCAGTTCTTAGCATTGTCCATTCAGCTTCTCAGCTTATTCAGTGGGCTTTTAGAAAATTATTATATCAAAATTTAACTTATGAACCACAAAATTCAATTTAAGTGTTCAGTTCTGAATTTTGACAAATGTATACACCCATGAAATTGTCTCTATGCTTTACATCACACACAAAACAGATCTCTTGCCCCTTCCCTTCCCAGGCAATCCCCACTTCCCTCAACATATAAGCAAATGCTGGTGATTTCTATCACTGTGATTAATCTTTTTCTGGGCTCTTGTTTTTTTCTCATCCCAGTTTTTTCCTCCAACCAGTTAATATTTATACCTACTTTTTCTATTTTTAGTACCTATATTTTTTAAATGTACAATCAGCTTAAGAATGATTAAAATTTGTTCCTTCTCAGGTAGCAAATAACATCCAGTCATTTAATTCAATACACTATACTTACAATGTAAATTATATCAGGTTGAGTATTTTTCATTAATCTTTTTGTTGAACTTGGAAATTAGATAGAAAAACAATTGTCATTTTATCAATTACATGACATAATATAAAATTTTATTTTATATTATTTTATACTTATAATTTTATATTTATATTATTATAATTTTGTATTTCATTAGTGACAGACTTCTTATATTTTTTTATATTTTATTTTATTCTGTTCTAGTCTATTTTATTTTTGTTATTATTTGCATCATAGAACTTATTTCTGGTGTTATTTCCTTTTGTCTAAATCACAACTGTTAGAATTTTACTGACCTTTTGACAAAAGCACTGTTTTCTGAAAATGTTTTTATTTTGTCATATTTAAAAAGATAGAATGTGTGTGACATATGATTCTTGGTCGTTATTTTCTTTGTAAATTTTAAACATTCTCTTGTCTTAAAATTTCTACTGTTGGTATTGGCCAATGTTTTTTATTTATTTTTTATTTATTATTTTTTTTTTTTAGGAAATCTATTTTTTGTTCTCTGAGTGCTTTTATACTCTATGGCTTGAAATTTCATTTGAACTACAAATATCTTCTAATTTTCTAACTCAATGTCATTGTCCTTCCTGAATATGAAAATCAAAATCTTTTCTTAATTTGAAGAAATGTTCCATGATTTCTAGAAATCCAATTCAATGTATCTTAGACTTCTTGCCTGCCCTTTGTTTCTCTTACAGCTGCCTGTTTTTCATTGGTCTCTGTTGCATTTTGAATAATTTTGTCACTTCTAAATACTAGTTCATTGTCTTAAATTTTTCTGTGTCTAAAGTAATGTGTTAACCATCACCTGAGTTATTCATTTCAATGCTATATTTCTAGATTTATTCAATTACTTTTTGAGATTAACTTGCTTAATTTTATATCTGTAAAAATAAAATAATAAAACATTATATTTGAGTTGCATTGTTTCTAAAAATTCCAGTATTAATAAAAAAAAGTGTATGATTATGGTCTCTCTTGTTTTCCTTCCCTACCAAATTCTTATTTTAATTTTATCTTTGAATTTATTTTATTTGAAATGTTATCTGAGTTAAAGGTACATTCAAATGAAACTCTCATTTGTTTCAGCCATGTAACTGTAGATTACCCAAAATAAAATTTCAGTTGAGATTATTTAGACTATACAGGTAATGGGAATTTAGGCTTCAAAAATGTGGACGGGCTGGCTTGTGGCAATGCTTTTCAGAGTTTTTGTTTTTGTTTTTTCTATGACTGAGCAACAAGCTTGAAACTCACAAATCTTTTCATGGCTAAGTTATTCTGATATGATAGGTCCATTTGATTCCAGATTTATACTTGGGATTGCTTCAACTCACCCAGCTTGGGTGAGGACTGGGTTTTGTCTTTTTTCCCCCTGCATTTTGTCCATAAGAAATAGAATCTCAATATCACCAGGCCTGGTGTATGCCTCCAGGGCCAACATTGGTTTAAATTTTAGTTTGCCTCTTTAGATTAACACTTCACTTCATATTTGGCCCTGAGTTTTTCTTGCTTTCTGGTGTTCTCAGTGTTTCAGTAAAAAAGATTTTGCAATATATTTTACCGCCATTTTTAGTTAGTTAGTGAACGGTTTACTCAGGCGACTTGGTACAAGATGACCACAGCAGCAATTCCTTGCACACACAGGAATAACTTACTAAGAAAATCTCCATGATTTTAAATACTTCAAATCTATAGTTTTCATAAAAGAATTCATGAAAAATACAATTTTTTGTTGAATTTGTTTTAAGGCCCTACGGTGGCTCATTGAAATTAGAAAAGAAAAATCAAACTGTTTAGATTGTTTCAGGCTTTGTAGGTACATATTTGCAAAATGTGACCTTTTGTAAATGATTTTTTAAAAAGTGGCCTTTCTTTATGGACGTAACACCACATAATTTCACAAGATGACCTATTACTAAACCCTTTGGCTGACCATCCTTTCACAGAGCCCAATTTATACAACTTGTACCTGTTCTTCATTCTTTGCATGATCAAGTGTAGTGAAAGAACACATCATAGCTAATTGGGAAAAGTCTTTAAATTTCCTAAAATATGTTATAAATTGTTTTTTCTACAAAAACGTAATTTTTTAAAAAATATTTTATTTATTTATTTGACAGAGAGCGAGAGAGAGATCACAAGTAGGCAGAGAGGCAGACAGAGAGAGAGGGGAGAAGCAGGCTCCCTGCTGAGCAGAGAGCCCCATGCGGGGCTCGATCCCATGACCCTGAGATCACGACCTGAGCCGAATGCGGAGGCTTAATCCACTGAGCCACCCAGGCATCCCCAAAAATGTAATTTTTAACAGTGACACCTACTTGTGATAATTTTGAAGTTTACATACCCTCCTATTTTTTCATTCAGGAGAAATGCACATTTTTAGTGAATTCTGACCTTATCAAATAATTCAGAGGTTAGCTTATAGTTACTTGGGTTAATGTGAAGAAACACTGAAAACTAATTTAAGATACCATGGACATGTCAAAATGTTTCATTCCAATTAGTAAGGTATAAGTTAATTGCACATTACATCTTATATATAATTAATATTATATTGTATTTTGATGATATCTTGTTACTATACCTATTAGGATATTATATCTATTTAGTATAATTATAATAGTGTAACATATACTAGCTGTGTCATCTAGACAGAATTCATAAATTCTGTGGGCCTTAGATTTTCTATCTATAATGTACAGCTCTGTGCTTCATATTGTGATTTTGAGAACTAAGTATTAAGTATTGAATTTGAATTGTCTATGATAATGTGGTACAGAGAAGGAACTCAGAATTTTATTTTTCCTTTTTTTCCTTTTTCTTTATGTTGCCCTCTGAAATTCCAGTGGAGAAGAAAAAAGATTTTTAAATGTATACTGATTCTCCTATATTTCTTTTAACATGGGCTACATTTTTTAGGTAGAGCATAAAGTAATTTACCTTAAGCATTGAGAAGTGAGCCTAGGAGCATGCTCTCTCTCTTCTAAGAGTTGGAACATTTAATATGCAGAAAATATATGACCCAAAACCAAAATGAACTTCTTGGCACATAGCCTCTTGGATATAGCTAGTGTTGGACAAAGCAGAAATGACAGATTTTTGGAATGAGAAGGTGGAACAGAGTGGGTCTCCCAAGCCTATAAAAAAAAGAAGTTAATGCCAATGGAAGAATCCAGTTCATTGTTAGGAGTAAAATTGTAATGAGTAATTGAAATTAATTGGTAACTTTGGAGGCTAGGATCAACTAAATAAGTTCTTATTTATCTTTGAATCTTAAATATTACCATCGATTAAAATCTTCTATTATTTTATCTGAAATTAACTCAAGATAGTTATGAAAATTCTTTAGTCTTTTAAAATACTATAGGTTTATACAGTTTCTTTAGACTGGATTTTAGAAAATTAATGTTTATCTATATATTAAGTGCATATAAATTCTTTTATTATCACAACTAGAAAATCTTAATTTTATTAGAAAATACTTGATTCTTTACTGTAAGTGTATAGTGTTGCTGCAGATGGTATTATTCTAATTAATAACTGGTTGAGATTGATCCAGTAATTCAATTGTAAACAAATGACTAGAAGTAAATTACAGGTGAATCTAAAATAATTTTACACTGGAGAAAAATGAAAGTTAAAAAAAAATATTAGTAGGGAAACGTAGAAAGAGGAACAGCTGTGCCAGGCCAAAAACTATACACACACAGACACACACACACACACACACATATGCATACACACATATATACATATACTCACACATATACATATACATATATATATTGAACTTTAATAATAATATATAAATAATATATATATAACTTTAATACTAATATACAAGACATATACAATTCAACTTTAGTACTAATAGATTTACTATTCAACAATATTTAATAATGGTTATTGTTAAAAGCTGCATTGTATTTTACTGTAAAGAAACCCTAGAATTTACTTCTCCATTCTATTCTTGCTCCAGATTTGGAGTATTTCCAATTTCCCCAAAGGAAGTATTGTTGGAATTATTATTTTATATCTTTTTTCTCTTTTTTCCTTTGCTCTTTCCTTCCTTTTTAAAATTTTAATAATTTTCCTCAGGTTAAATTCACAAAAATATTATTTAAGTAATGGAAAATATTAATTGCAGTTATTATTTTTCTATTTTTCTTTATCATTGTATTATTTAAAATAAGATATCTTAAAGGAATATAAAACCCTTATATGACAATGCAGGACCGTGGGGTCATGTAACGCAATACTGCCAGACATCTTGATGTCATAGAAAATTATTAAACCAGGCAAATAACCGTATCATTTTAAGATACCAGATACCCTTCCAGGTATAAGAAGCAATCCCTAGTACCACTGATCTAATAATAATTTTAGTTATAAATATACCTTTATATAGCATCATTTTGTATACATTCTAAGCTATAAGATCTTGGGGAAAGAAATGATATTGCCTAGAATTCAAGAAAGGAAAGATTTGTGTAAAGTTTGTTGTTAATCATTATACATTGTTAGCTACTATGGACTTTACAGGTATTTAATGGGTAATGTTTTTAGAAAATTTCTCCTGTGTACTCTCAAGGACTTTGAGCTTTTCAAGCATGCTTTCAGATTTAGAATACATATCTTTGTCTAATGTAGGGGTCATCATCTTCATAATCTTCACTGTGCAACAAATTATTAATTTCACTGACTCATTCTAATTAGTCTGAATGTGTTAAGATATTTGGAAAAAAAAGTTACTAAATCCTGTTCTAAATCTGCTGCACTGGGTTATGTACCACAACTAATCATCACATTTCATCGTAATTTGTGATTATGACCTGGTGATTTCATCCTAACTTGTCAGGTCTCAGATATCATACCTATTGTCAATTTTTATGATTTTAAAGTGCATAAAATTAAATCCACTCATGAATGTGTTCCCAGGTTATAGTTCCGTCTTCTAGGAATTACTCTTCTATAACCATTGCTTTCTTTTAGTTCCACGGTGTAACTTCTACATTGCAAGAGATAATGGTATAAATAATGTATAAAATAGAGAATGCTCCAGGATCTGATTGACAAAATTTAAATCCTGTCCCTCCTTGTCTCCCTACTTTAACCTCCAGTCCCCATCCAACTAATATGTATTGTCTTAAGATAAATGGATTAGTGATCCCAGATTATTTCTTCCCAATCTAAAATTGAATACTAAATAATAAATACGCAATTACTTCTACAATAGTATAGTATATTCAATAGTATAGTATATAAAATATACAATTTATTTTTAAAATGAGTGTAAAAGGTGATGATATTATATAATTTTTAAAGATTAGTATTATTTTTTAAAGATTTTACTTATTTGACAGAGAGAGATCACAAGTAGGCAGAGATGCAGGCAGAGACAGACAGAGGGGGAAGCAGGTTCCCTCCTGAGCAGAGAGCCCGATGTGGGGCTCGATCCCAGGACTCTGGGATCATGACCTGAGTGGAAGGCAGAGGCTTTAACCCACTGAGCCACCCAGGTGCTTCAGATCAGTATTTTTAAGCCCAAAGCTTATGGTAGCATCAATGTCTACTGACTTGAAATCCAGCACTCTTCTGATTAGATCATACTACTCTCTACATGATGAATTTGACAAATGATTCACTGTGCAGATCTTAATGCAGAAGTAACATTTTTTGTCACAGCAGCATTTTAATTTCATACACATTTTACTGAGACCTTTTATTTCTTTTAAGAAAATAATTTAAAATATTGATGACTTCTCTCAAACTTATATATTCTTAACTAATTTGCTCTTACAACATAGCACCACTAAATGGTGGGATATTGGTCGTTATTTAAATTTTATTGAAATCTAGCTATAATAAAGACACTTAACAGTGTATTATTAGATTTCTAATGGAGATAGTTCTCTAAGTGAGAGTTAGAACACTTTAGTACACTTATTAAGCCTTCAAGTTTGCTAAGTTTGCTTTTTTGATAGTAAAAATATTTTGCTTTGTTATCTATTTGTGCCCATTTATTTTCTTGTTCTTTTAATTAGATAAAATCTACCTTTAAATGTTTTTTCCTGGGGCACCTGGGTGGCTCAGTGGGTTAAAGCCTCTGCCTTCGGCTCAGGTCATGGTCTCAGGGTCCTGGGATCAAGCCCTGCGTCGGGCTCTCTGCTCAGCAGAGAGCCTGATTCCCTTCCTCTCTCTCTGCCTGCCTCTCTGCCTACTTGTGATCTCTGTCAAATAAATAAATAAAAATATTAAAAAAATGTTTTTTCCTAACAACAATATGTTTAATATATTTAATATATAGTATACACTTTATATATATATACATATATATAAATTAAAGTACTGTGTAATCTTTGATAATATTTCTTATTCAGTTAATTTTATAAATATTTTGTAACTCATAAGTTTTTTTTTTTAACTTACACTGCATGTGATCACTGCACAAAATAACTAACTTTCAAAAACAAAATACTTCTTCAAAAACAAAGTAATGTAAAATCTTGGTATAAGTATATGGATTAATATAAATATTTGAGACCTGCTTTATTAAGATGAATTTCTATGCAAATTCTTACACACAAGAATAGACTGTTTGCAGCTGTAAAAAATGAATACATAAAGAAATGACAAGACAGACAGCCTGTCACAGCAGCAGCTGCTACGGTCTATACAAGAGATGTGAAAAGGAATGAACAGCCTGTCTGTTTTCTTGCTGCTCTGAGTAGAATGAGCTGCTAAGGGGATCATGGCCTTAGGCTTGTCTTGTACGTATGCGGCTTAATTGGAAAGAGAAATACGTGAATTTTCCTAAGTTAACAAAGAATTCCAGATGATAATCTTATTGTTACACATGCTCATTTGCTCCATAATTTATCTTTGAAGATTATTTGGTTTATTCGATTTTAGCTATAAAAATCTCCCATTGATATAATTTGAATACCAATTGAATACAATTTTATAAATGGGTTAATTCATAACTAAATCCTACATACTTACTCTTTTCAGAGCTTCTAGTTTCCTTACAACTTTTTAAAAGATCAAGTCATAAATTGTGTTTTTAAAACACATCAAAATTTTGTTGAAAATTATTTGGTCATAGACATTCATTGATTCAAAATAAAATGACTTCATATCTCCATAACATGTAACATTTGGAGCAAGGATGTTCAAGAATTATGTTAGGGAGCTAATAATCAAGTATTAGAAATTTTAAGTATTAAGGAATTCAGGCTGGTTGAAGAGGTAGGTAAGAAAGAAAAGGTTGTTAGATCAACAGATTGCAGGTAGTGACCAGGAAAATTAAGAGTTTTTTTAGAGTGAGTGAGTTTGAAAAACAGAAGGTAGTGGCTTTGGAATGAGACACTTTAAATCTATATTTTATCGGAAGTCAACTTACCATACCTGTAATAACAATGCCTTGTGTAGGACCATGGGGAAGATGAGTGGCTAAAGTGGAAGGAAAACAAGCTTATTAGAAAAGCGCCTCACTGACAACATAGATTAAATAACCAGCAATTAGTACAGAAGTGTTGTTGTGTTAGAGAAGGTGAAAGTGATCCTAGAGCTAAAATCTTCAAAGGATAAAGCAGGCGAGAGATCTGTAGAGTACCGCAAAAAGGAGGGAAAGTGGTGGGACTGCTCTAATTACATGTTAGGTCAGTAGGGAAGACCAGAAGAGAATTGTCTAAGACAAACTACTCCATTTATAGTCCTACTGGTACAAAGGGTTACGGAAACAAATTACTTACAGTAATTAATGGAAGACAGTATCTTCTGAAAAGATCCAATTTCCAGGACAAGAAAGTAAAGGGAATATTGTGAGAAGAATTTGAGGAAGGAGAAAAATGTTCAGTTACAGAACATGAGCTCTAGTTTTCAGTTTTAGTAGTTATAGCAGTTCAGCTCAATAGTTATGGAGAGGGGTAGTTGGGATTAGAAAAGAAAGATGGTATAGACCATTGTAGGAATTGGAATTGAGGGATAAGAAAGGCGCCCTAAAATTAAGTTTTAAACATGAATTATAACCAATAGGAGTTACTACTGATGTCCAAAAGGCAGATCATACAGGGGAACTGTTAGTGTAAGGGAGGGGACAACGAGTGGTGGTCATTCAAGATGGGGAAATTGTGAGGTTCACAGAACACTCACATTGACTATGTGGAGTCCAGCTAAGTAGTAGTTGACTCTTTGCCTCTTCCCCATTTGAAGCATTTTGGATTTCCCTTGATTCGGTCAAAGAAAACATGAAGTCAAGGGAGGACTTGTCTTACTTCAAGCATGGGGGATTCTCATTTGAGCCCTGACAATGGAGGCTAAGAGATGAGGTCATAAGTGCTGGCCACATAATTCACAGGGCCCAGTATAAAATGAAAGTGCTGGACCCCTTGTTCAAAAAGTAGGGAAAAAAACTAACAAAACAAAATAAACAAAATACTACCTACCGTTAAAATACTATAGTTTGAAGTGCATTCCTTTTTTTTTTTTTTCCCAATTTTTCTTTCACAACTGGACATGGTGGGTTTTATTCGAGGTTTAATCTAATTAAAGAAAAAAAATTAAATATTTTAGCATACAATTTCCCATTCATCTTCATATGATGTATAATACTGGATGAAAATTCAAATATAAGAGCATGTGAATCACATTTGAAATTACACAATTTGTTTTTTTGTCCTACACATACATTTGTATTCTGTTTTTAACAGACTGTGTTACAAAGCTAACTCATTTGATTATTCTTTTAGACATATGCACATTCTACTAACACTCTCAGCTGTGGCTTACTGATGAATAAGTATTGAAAGGAAAAGGAAATGTGGGCTACCTCATATTTCCCTTTCATTTTGTATTATCATTTTCTGTGTAAGTAGTTGGATAATACAGGGGTAATACAATAAATAAATGATATGATAGGTTCTTGATTGGTTATGTTTCTTAGAACACCAATGGCTTTTTTTTTTTTTTTTGTATTTGAAGTTCTTGTTCAAATTGAAAGTTGTAACCTCTTAAGGCTGTCATTGTCTTCATTTAATCAACAGTCAATTTAAACAAGCTTCTTTTGCACTTGCTTCAAGTCTCATTGAACCTTGATATATCACTAATCTAATGTAATTCTATGATCTTGGGACATTGGACATTCTCTATGTGAATAAGGCAGCAAATAACAGCAACAGACGTATAATATGTGTATCTTCTTTGCTCTCACACATGCTCCATTGTCCCATTGAACTTACAGCACAAAATTTCAAAGATTAAATTATTAAGAATTCCAAGAAGGAAACAGCAGAGTATTAGAGATGGAGCAGGACCTTTCAGAGCATGAATCCCTGTACCACTGCACAGTTTTCATGCTTATGAAGCCAGCCCTGCAGGTGGTCTAATCAAAATCAAAGTATATTTGAAACTACTTCTTCAAATTTAAAATGATTCCAATTACTTAGACAAATGTGTGTACCAGTAAAATTTTATTTTCAGTTGTATCCTGTCTTATGTAGACGTACAAGAAAGTTAAAATATTTTTAAGAAAATTAATTTAGCAGAATGTTATTTACTATACAAATTAATCTGATACATTTTATATGAAAGTTACTTCTGACAAATTTTGTCAGAGGATGTCAGGGAAACTAGTATGAGTGAAATATTCTTTTGGTTATTTCACTCAAGTATCTTTATGGCGAATCCATGTTTATTCTACATTTCCTGACCAGCGAAATACTTTGTGATTTGATGGACACTTCTTGGTTTTCTGTTGCTGCTTTTGTCTTTCTACCTGTTTTGCTCTTTGCTCCCATTACATGGTTTTGAAAAGGTGAGAATCCATAGGTCTATGCAAAATATTTCCAATTATGTTGGATTTATGAGGCAGGTTTGAATTACAGGAGTTTTTTGTAATAAAGATAAAATTGTTTTCCTACATATTCATTCTTCCAAGAATTTGCTTAAGGAAACATTTTGTTTTTTAATATGTGCCAACTTTCTGTAAAACCTCTGGAAAAAAAAAAACCACGAAAACCTCTCTGCACTTGTGAAATATTTTTAGAAAAAGTATATCCAATTAGTAAATATAGATACAAGTCTTCTGAGACACATGAGATGTAAAGTTATTATGAGGCAAGGATTTGCCATGACTATGGAATAATAGACTCAACATTTTTGTTGCTGTTATTATAATCACCTATGAATCTATGTAGTTGCCTAATTTATATTATTAACTGTATTTTATATAAGTGTAAATACTGTCTCCTCCTCTTCATCCTTG
This sequence comes from Mustela erminea, assembly GCF_009829155.1. Classification (NCBI taxonomy): domain Eukaryota; kingdom Metazoa; phylum Chordata; class Mammalia; order Carnivora; family Mustelidae; genus Mustela; species Mustela erminea. The sequence continues at coordinate 41,419,968 of NC_045628.1, read as the reverse complement.
ACCTATGTTTTTGGGAAAAAAAAAAAAAAACTCTATTATTAAATTCACCTTAGAAAGGGGAGAAAACAAAGACCATCTTTCCTTAACGTAGGTTCACATTCATCAATTTAGATGAGAATTCTATTGGAAATCAATAAACAGAGAACACAAAAAATGTCAACTCTTGTCAACTAAATGGTTTGTGATGCTAAGAAGACTAGAAAAATCACCCAATTTATGATCACTGGATTAAGGGAATGAACTGTACTAAGATCAATTCCAAATATATCTTATATTTTGATAGTTGTCTAACCATTTGTTCTATTTTCCCATTCTACTCTTCTCTGCACAGGATCTTTTCATTTTCCATCAAATAATAGGTGATAGTAACAGAGACTGTGGAGATAAATTATGTATCAGTTCCTCTGGTGTAATGATGCAATGGTAAATTTAAAAAACACATCACATCCATTTCATCATCCAATCATCAGTATTTGGAGAACTAGTTCAAGAATATTACTGCAGAGATAGAGGAACTAGTAGTGATAAGCAAGTCAGGAATATTTGTGTTTTTCATAAAAACAAGAACAAAATTATATTTAAATCTAAATTGGAAAGAATTAGTATATTTTGAATTTTGATTGTCCATAGTACATATTCAATTAAAAAAATGGGGTTAAAGAATAAATAAATTGATCAGTAGTTTTATTTTTATTTGAGAAAGAAACAAAAAAAAGTATTAATCACTCTGATTTATGTAAATGTGGAAGTATCAACCAAACTAATTTAGAGTGATTCTTTCAAAAATATAGATACCAGGGACACCTAGGTGGCTCAGTGGGTTAAAGCCTCTGCCTTCGGCTCAGGTCATGATTCCAGAGTCCTGGGATCGAGCCCCACATCAGGCTCTCTGCTCAGCAGGAAACCTGCTTCCCTTCCTCTCTCTCTGCCTTGCCTGCCTCTCTGCCCACTTAGATGCCCACCTATATTTTATGTTCTGCGTCTCATTTTCTAATGTGATCTCTGTCAAATAAATAAATAAAATCTTTAAAAATGTATATATAGAGATTCCTTTAAACACTTTGAGTAAATATTTTGTTTGTGATTATAAACTCGAAATTGGATTATGTTGTTAAAATTTTGTTTAAAACAAGGAAGAACACTGATGGGATAAACAAGCAAACACATGCACAGACACAGACACACACTAACCCCATCTTATTAAGTATGAAATCACATACCCAGTGTATTATAAGGAAAGATCAAAATAATTAAAATCAGATGTATGTACCCACTTAACCCAAAGAGTTATTGATAGTATAATTACATATAAATTCCAAGATTTCTTCATGATACTAGTAAGCACATTGAATGTGTGTTTTCTGTCTCCTTTATGTCATTTATCTTCATCACATACTGTAAGGTCACACAGTTACACATACTTTTATTATTTCCCCAATTCTTATAGATGCCAATTTACTCTCTTTGGAAGAAAACAAATGACTCTGAAGTATTATAATCATTTAATCAAGGTATTTTTCCTCAAAGGTATGGTGTTAAATTACATTTAGCTTGTGCTTATATGTGCTGAACTTGCACTTACTGAATAATCATCATTTAAGCATATGATAAACTTTATGACAGAGTAAGGAAATCATTTCCATTTGTCACCAGCTTTCTCCAAAAAGGAAGACAAAATATATATATGGACCCATGAAGGCATATTCACCGCAATCTCATTGCTTCATTAATTGGGATTAGCAGCCACTGTTTTTAAGTTTGTTTTCTTAGGGTTCACCATAATTCACTATTGTAACCTGGCTTAAATCTGAAAGAAAATGAATGTATTGCTACATAATTTGAGGATCCTTAGTCCATTTAGTTTATAGCCTACTTTATTCTAGAAAAGATGTAAGGTTAACAATCAATGTCTTTCAATACAATGACCTAAATTTTGATATATATAAATATTAATAGTACATTTAGTATTCTGAAATATCTTTTAAAATCTTGATTTAGACTATGCTATTTTTTGGAATTTTTTAATGGTAATATGTGGTGTTATAAATTAACCACATTGGTTGCCCATTATATAACATTTTAGTGTTTATAGATATAAAAATTTTAATTTAATTTCCCTTTACTTGTTAGTTTTATGTCATATTTTGACCAACTCAATATCCTAATGAAGGAATCCAGGCAAGGATGAAGGGCAACTCGGTAGAGAAAATCTACCAAAGAATATAAAAGTGTTAGAATAATGATTCAAAAATGAAACTAATTAGAACAGGAAACTTTTCAAAAGTTAGTAGAACCTGACAGCTATATGCCAAATGGAAAGAGAGATACTATCACTTTCAGACAGAAGCTTCAAAAAAAAAGTGGGGGTTCAGGTGGGAGGAATGTTCATTTGGGAAGAAAGATGAGGGGGATAAAGGCAGCATACTTTTTAGTTGTGCCCTGTGGGTCTGTCAAGTCCAGTGGCCTATATTTTATATTCTGTGTCTCATTTCCTAACAACTTGAAGCTCAAAAGAGAGAAAGTCGAGGAGTTTAAGTTCAGGAAGAAAGATAGCAGAGCATTTAGGTTTCCATTTTGGCTTTTTCACCTCTAATTTGCAATGCTCCAATGCAGGGAAAGGGAGAATTGTGTATTTCCCCAAGACCTTGGGAGCCTGGTCTTAACAGGTTTATCGGTATAGGAAGGTTAAAATATGAAATGTATCAACATGATTTTATTTAAAAAAAAATTTATATCAAATTATTTTATGTATTACAACCATGTAACTTCATTGAGTGTGTAGGAACAAATAGATTTGTCAGTACATATGCTTTGTTGTGAATGGAAGTAAAAAAAACATTTCTGGGAGCTGTAAGACTTGATTAAAATTGATGGATGTTCCATTCAATATTTAATTGCTTATCAAAGAAGGAATTTGGAGTATTCATCATAAATCTGTTACAGCCTATAAGCTTTCACATGGAGTAACTGATCTTTCTTAATGCTTAAAATGGGTATAAATATATTTTTAAAAGGGCAATTAATAGTTATATATACATTAAAATATATTAATGTTTAAATTAGGTCATTTTTATTGAACATAGTGGGATATTATAGAGGACACAGCATGTTTTACATAAGGAAAATCAAAACTTTATGTATTGCAGCAGAATCTGAAGTTTAAGATTTTGCAACTTCATTATGAGCAGACTGACACTACTTCAGAAAGGGAAAAAAAAGGTGAAGGTGATCTAATAGCACCACGAGGTGCAATTTTATAGCAAAAATCATGGCTATCCAAGGAACGTTAATAATGCAGTGCCAGTAAATACTTCAATAAATATTTGACATACTAATTTGAATTCATTACAAATGTTACTAAAGGAACTAAGCTTGCACCCCAGAAGAAAAAAAAAAAAAGAATTCTGAAAAAGAATTTGACACAGAGAAGGAATTTGTACTCTGTTATGATAGCTGATTGAGTGTGTACCTTAGTCTGATATTACCTGGAGTACAATGTAGTATGTCAGAAACTTTCTCATATTAAATTGTCAATATCAATTCAGAAACTCACTATTTAATCAATTTTTTTCCACAGAGGAACAAAGCATATAATCAAAAATGTGTACGCCCTTGATTTGTTTTCAGACAAGCAATAATCCCAACCACTCCTGTAAAATTCTGTTCACTGATTTTCTGTGACAATTTACATCTAAAATTGTAAACATTTAAATAATATGCAATTAATGGGGAAAATTTGTTTAAATAATTGCATGAGATTGGATTTTAAAAGTGAATGTGTTATTGTTTTATATCCTTTCATACATTTTATTCCTTCTCTTCTGAACACTCCACACCTTCAATAAATGTTTATTTAAACTATTCAAAAAGTAACTCCTTTTCCTCTTTTAGGACTGAACTATAATATTACTTTCTCAGAAGAACCTTCCTGAACCATTCAGTTTAAAACAATCCAATTCTGGGGGCACCTGGTGGCTCAGTTGGTTGGGCGACCGCCTTTGGCTCAGGTCATGATCCTGGAGTCCTGGGATTGAGTCCCGCATCAGACTCCTTGCTCGGCAGGGAGTCTGCTTCTCCTGCTGATCTCTCTCCTCTCATGCTCTCTCGCTCAAATAAATAAGTAAAATCATTAAAAAAAAAAATTTCCAACTCTGTTTAACACCTGGTTTACTAAGGCAATTTTGTACCTCATGTGTTCTTAGTGGCTAGCTTATGGTAGACACTCAATAAACATTTATTGAAGGATGAGTGATAAATCTGGACGTGGATACAAAGAAACTTTTTTTCAGAAAGGCTGTGCAGTAGGGGAAACCTTGATATCATATGAACTGCAAGCATTTCATAAGTTGGACAGTAGAGAATTTCTTATATAGGGAGGGGTAAAGAAGGCAGTAAGTATTGGGGAGTTAGTTGAAAGGCGGCCTGATAGCACAGTTGAATAGGAAATGTCTTTCCTTGAGATGACCAGATTCTCAGACTGGTTGCTCCATATTCAGATACTGGCACAGGCTGATGGCAGTTCAAAGTTCAGAGTCTTGGAATACAGAGAGAAAATTAACTAAATTTGGTCAAGTCAAATAATGTATTGGTCAGTTGGTACAAGGAACTAATAATTTATAAGGACACAGTGGAGTTTGGGAAGTCTGTATCTGACCTTGTTATAGGTAAATGATGGAGGTATTTGTAAATCATACCTGAATTATATGGAAAAGGATGATTCCTTGCCATAAGCCATTTCTTGGAATGTAAAATGGTGTGATGATTTCCTAACCATGGCTGCTTGCTTGCTTGCTTTTTTTTTTTTTTTTTAAGATTTTATTTATTTATTTGACAGAGAGAGAGACACACAGAGAGAGATGGAACAGAAGCAGGGGGAGTGGGAGAGGGAGAAGCAGGCTTTCCACCAAGCAGGGAGCCCGATGAGGGGCTGGATCCCAGGAGGCTGGGATCATGACCTGAGCTGAGGGCAGACGTTTAATGACTGAGCCACCCAGGCGCCCCCCGTTGCTGTCTTCTAAGAATACAGGCTTCAGGTAATGTATAACACCTCTGGTGCACCTGGGTGGCTCAGTGAGTTAAAACCTCTGCCTTCAGCTCAGGTCGTGATCCTGGGATCCTGGGATTGAGCCCTGCATCAGGCTCTCTGCTCAGCGGGGATCCTGCTCCCCCCCACCCCTCCCGCCTCTCTGCCTGCTTGTGATCTCTGTCTGTCAAATAAGTAAAATCTTGGAAGAAGAAGAAGAAAAAAAAGATATAACACCACCAAAAAGAATAATTAAATGCTTGTTTGTTATAGTATATTTAATGTGATATATATGACTATATAAAAAACTGCTTATCTTACTATTTCTTTATTAGTTTTGGTTTTGACATGGCTATTTATATGTATCTACCTAAATATAAGCTGATCCGTGTTTCTTAGTATGTCTAAATGTGTAAGACTAACTTATGTGTTTTTGAGTATTTATGATCCTTGGCTTATGACCACTATACACCTTGATGTTTATGACAAAAATACTGCCACCCATATGTTCAAATGCCCCTTTGTACAGCAGTTCTGATTCCTGCTGAGAATCACTGGGATGCAGATGTCATTGTGTTATAAATCCCAAAGACTAATGCTACACTTCAATAATATTCTTTATTTTCAGGTGCATATGTGTTGTTAAGCTGCATTTGCTAAATACTTATTGGATTCCATATGATCCATAAACAATTCATCTAAGCCAGTAATGGGGCAAAAAATTCTATTTATCTGCCAGTTATTGGCATTCTCTTGGCATGTTTGACCACAGGCAAGTCTTCTGAGAAGTTTCTGCAAATGGATTCCCTGCTTATCAATAAAGACAAATAAACAGATGATAACTTAGCTATGTCTGGACATTTTCAAAAATGAATATAATATGTGCCCAAACTAGTTTATGGGAGATGTCATACTCTAAGGGATTCTACAGAAGAGTCTAAGAACTTCGTTAAATCATTCTGGAGTTAGTCTTTTTCCTGAACCCATTTTCAGGCAAGTAAATGACAGTTTATTTAGGCAAGTCTGAGTTAGTGATTTTCTTACTAGTAGTTGAAATTGTCTCATGTGATATACAATATTAAATCTGAAATTCAATAAAATCTAAGAAATTATCTTTTCTACTATTTCTAAACACTTTTAAACACGTTACAAATTCTCTTTCCAGATTAAAAAATAAATATCTGTTAAGAATAATGATACAAGGGGGCACCTGGGTGGCTCAGTGGGTTAAAGCCTCTGCCCTCGGCTCAGGTCATGATCCCAGGGTCCTGGGTTTGAGCCCCACATTGGGCTCTCTGCTCAGCAGGGAGCCTGCTTCCTCCTCTCTCTGCCTGCCTCTCTCTCTACTTGTGCTGTCAAATAAAAAAATTAAATCTTAAAAAAAAAAAAAAGAAGAATGATACAAGGACACCTGGCTGACTCAGTCCATTAAGCATCCAACCTTGGTTTCAGCTATGATTTCAGCGTCATGAGACTGAGCTCAGTGTAGGGCTCCACACTCAGCAGGGGTCTGCTTGAAATTCTCTCTCTCCTCCTCTCCCCTCATCACCTGTTCTCTCTCTCTCACTCTCTCTAAAATATATAAAGAAATATTTTAAAAAAGAGAATAAGAATGCAGATTTGTAAATTTAAAAAATAAAATTTGGTTAAGTAAAAAACATCCTTAATGAGGAAATTAAACATGTGTCTAGGGACGCCTGGGTGGCTCAGTTGGTTAAGCAGCTGCCTTCGGCTCAGGTCATGATCCCAGCGTCCTGGGATCGAGTCCCGCATCGGGCTCCTTGCTCCGCAGGGAGCCTGCTTCTCCCTCTGACTCTGCCTTCCACTCTGTCTGCCTGTGCTCGCTCTCACTCGCTCTCTCTCTGACAAATAAATAAATAAAAAATCTTTAAAAAAAAAAAATAAACATGTGACTACTTGCTGTTGGGTTGATGAAAAGGTGCTTTTTGTAGCCACGTTAGTAAGTCAATCCCAGGTGCACATTTAATGAACATGGAAAAATTACGATGGAAAATGTTACATATAAACCATTTGTCGCTCCTTTGTGTTATGCCTAAATATGCTCTTACATAGCACGTATATGTGGAAAAATAAACAATCACAACTTTTTATTAAATATTTTCTCAAACTTGTGTGTGAAGAAATATTAAGAGAATGGACCAAATAATATGCATTTAATGAGAGGGAGGAGTGGGGATGATGAGAGGGAGGAGAGGGGATAAACGAAATAGGAGCCGTAGTTACTGGCTGGCTGACAGTAATTGTACATTGTTCAACTTTATGATGAAAAAGTGAAACTTTGACGGATGCTGCGGTGCCTCAGTGAGTTAAGCATCGCCTGCAGCTGAGGTCATGATCCCTTCTCCTGGGATCAAGCCCTGCATGGCTCCCTGCACAACTGGGAGCCTGATTCTCCCTCTACCTCTGTCTGCAGCTCCCCTGCTTGTTCTCTCTCTCTATATCTCTGTCAAATCAATAAAATCTTAAATCTCTGTCAAATCATTAAAATCTTAAAAAAAAAAAACAAAGAAAAAAAAGATGAAACTTGTATTCTGAAAAAGCTGGTAAGAACTAGAGAATTAGGGATGCCTGGGTGGCTCAGTTGGTTAAGCCGCTGCCTTTGACTCAGGTCATGATCCCAGCATCCTGGGATGGAGTCCTACTTTGGGCTCCTTGCTCAGTGGGAACCTGCTTCTCCATCTGCCTCTGCCTGCCACTCTGTCTGCCTACGCTCACTCTGACATATAAATAAATAGAATCTTTTAAATAGAAATCTTTAAAAAAGGGGGGGGCACCTGGGTGCTTCAGTGGGTTAAAGCCTCTGCCTTCATCTCAGGTCGTGATCTCAGGGTCCTGGGATTGAACCCTTCATCGGGCTCTCTGCACGGTGGGGAGCCTGCTTCCCCCTCTTTCTCTGCCTGCCTCTCTGCCTACTTGTGATCTGTCAAATAAATAAATAAAAATCTTTAAAAAAAAGCAAAAGAACTAGAGAATTAGTTCCATGGGATCAGAGATACTGAGATGGATACACCAAATTATTAAATCAAGAAAATGTTCTGAATACCTAACATGTTCTACATATTCTGGACCTATAATGATAAAAGAAAAAAAAAATAGTTGTTACTTATTCTCTCATGGACTTTACATTCTGTGAAGGTAAAAAAAAAATCAATAAATGGCATGTTTTACATAGCAAATATTTCTACATGCTAATACAGGAGTAATGGTAGGTTAGGGATGATTATAAATAGAATGGTTAGGAAGAAAATATTATTTAAAAGATGATGGTTTTGTGGAATCTGAAAAATAAGCATAGCCTTGTCATGGAAATTTCTTGGGGATGCATGATGCAGGCTGAAGGAATCACAATCACATAGACCCTCAGGCTTAGACTGAGTTTGCAGAGGCAGCTCAAAGCAACAAGGCCAATAAGCCTAAGGTTTTTTGAGCAGGTGAGTTTGTGGATCTAGATGGGAATGGAGATAAATATGGGAGTGTTACTGAAAAGCACTTTATAATCAGGAGTTTGGGTAACATTCAAATTGCAAAGGAAAAGCTACTAGAGAGTTATTAAAGGTAAAACGACGTATTTTTTAAAAGAGCATGGTGCTTAACTGGGAATCATAAGAAAGATAATGGAAAAACTAAAGTAACCAGTTAAAAGATTATTGCTTAAACAATTGCTAAAATCAGTTGGACTATAGAACAGAAAGGAAAGAAATTCAAGATATATTTTGGAAGTGGATATCAAAGCTGGATTTGGAAGAATGAAACGGAAGTAACAAAAATGATTTCCCCCCCCCTTGGGCAACTGGATGTGTGCAATTGTCATTTACTAAAATGGAAAACACTCACACACATACACACACACACACACAAATCTGGGATACTAGAAGTATCATCATTATTGTTCATTTTAAGATTATCGATTTCCACAAATATAGTATAGATGTATTTTCCTCTTTTCAGTAAAGTCTATGGTGAAGATAACTGATATAAAAGAAGGAAAAAGGGACGCTTGGGTGGCTCAGTTGGTTGGACGACTGCCTTCGGCTCAGGTCATGATCCCGGAGTCCCGGGATCGAGTACCGCATCGGGCTCCCAACTCCACGGGGAATCTGCTTCTATCTCTGACCTTCTCCTCGCTCATGTTCTCTCTCACTATCTCTCTCTCTCAAATAAATAAATAAGTAAAAATCTAAAAAAAAAAAAAAAAAAAAGAAGGAAAAAAAAAACCTTTCACCACATTATAATCATAATCAACCTACTATTCCTACCATGAGGCAAAGTATCTCAATTATTCCTAGCATCCATCTATTCTTTCTTCATCTTAGTAATAGAAGTCCCCAGGTTATCTGGGCACATTGTTGCCTACCCAAAGGAGAGTTTATCATCCTCCTTTACAGAAATCTGTGAAAGTTCTGGTCATCACGTTGAAGATGAGTCTCATATCCTGGATAGCATTTTCCCCCATGCCTGCTGGTTAAGAGATGACAACACTGCTGCCTTGAACTCAGGGGAAAACAAAATGTTGGGGAAATCAGAGCATGTCATCTTGGTTCACTTGATGCACTTTGCTAATGTTCAGCAATCTTTCCTGTAGTTAATATTGTGAAAGAAAAGCAAACTCTGTTATTTAAACCACACATTTTTTGAGAATGTTAGTCTAGCTTGTACTCTTGTTCATTATTTCCTAGAAAATCATGCTTACTAAAAACAGTTGTGAAATTTTTAACAAGCACAGAGAGATGGACTATTGGGTAGTGTGTGTATGTACGTGTGTATGTGTGTGCATGAATCCAAGCACTGAAATACTGTGGGCCAAATAACTGAAGAATGGAGTAGAAAAATAATTTTATCTACCATTCCAAATGGGATAAATTGATACTAGTTGTCTATATTGCTGAGCAGGAAGGAATGTGAAATAAAGTTCATGTTCTGTAAGAATCATTGCTATACCAAATGCTGCTTACAATAGAACTAGGATGGGAGACTGGTAAAATATATGTGGTGTTTTCAAATGTTTGAATTGGAAATAAATGTCATAGTAAATCAATCAGGAGATAAATGAGAACTTGAGAAAAAACTCAATTAGGCGTTGGCATTTCTCCTTATGCTGCAGAACTCACATAACTTTTTCAGAATTCTGTTGCAATATACTTAAGATGTATTATGCTTTCTAGTGACATTAGTAAAGATAGAAAGTTAGAATAACTTCATCCTGCAAGTCAGATATCCTGCAAGTTTTTAAATCCTATATATAATTCTGAAAGTGGGCATTTTACTTGCTTTTGCACAGCAGCCACATAGGAAGTGTGTTTGAATAAGCAAGTTAAAACGTGTATTCAGACTATATCCTTTCAAAGAAAATGAATGAAGCAGATGCGGTATGTCCTCCTTGTTTCACAAAAATAAATAGCAATCAACAAAACTTCCATCTCATATTTAAAATTTCAATCAAGGTCATAGTTTTCAACTTAATATCCAATGCATATTATTCAATTAGTTAAGAGATCAATGATTTATAAACACCCTGACAAAGATTAATGCAAAGAAGATCAATTTAGTTGAATAATGAGAAATGTAGCTTAAATACTTTATTTGTATTGTACTTCAGTTAAGCCTTAATGTAATAAATGTACCATGGTCCTTTCTTGATGTGGAAATAAAAACTGACCACCAAAGATTTGGGTCTTCCTTCCTTAATGTAAAATTGTTTCTGAAAAGTGACTATTCAGTCGGTGTCTACATTTTCTAAGCCTTTGTCAGAAATGTTATAATTAATTACGCAGGTAAGTTAGTCAAGAGGAAGACAAAAAAAGAAGTAAACAATTTGAATCCTACAATACAAATTGTAGAATAGTAACATTTTAATTCATAGTTATAAATGATCGTATGAACTTGTGCCTAGATTTTCTGATTCATTGTATATAATTTATAAAGAAAGAAGGAAGAAAGGAGAGAAGGAGAGAGACAAAGGAAGAAGTAGAGAGAAAAGAAAGCAAGGAAAACTTCCCTTTGGAAATAGGAGAGTTGGGAATACTTTATCATCTGTAATTCCATTTTCTTCTTACTAGGAATTGGAATGATCAGGCTACATTGTTTCAGGTAAGAAATTTAGCTAATAGTTCTGTCTTGGATGTTTAAGCTGTGGCTTCGAAATATCAAGGCTTATTTTAGAAGAAAAAGACTGGAATTGAGATCTTAATACTTTAACATTTTTTCTTACTCCACTCCCTAGACCACCAAACAATAACAACAACAACAACATCTTTTAAAATATTCCTTTTAATTTTCAAGTAAATCCTCAAACTTCCCCATATACCTTTGGTCAACTAGATCAAATGCAATCTAGTACTTCATCTGTGCCCTGGCAGAGAAAAACCAGTGGCAGGTTTTTCTCCTTTATGGGATGGGCAGAATCTTGAAGAACTAGTTTAGAGTACTCCAGTGAAGACCAACAATATAGCAGATTCTAGAGAAAATATGGGTCGAGAGATTTGTGGGCTCTACAGGAGGAGTGAAACTTGTAAATTCTCAAACTATACTACGTTTGGAGGAAAGGCAGTAATTAAAAATCAATAGAAAAAAAAAATCCCTGAACTGCAGACTTTAGTTGGCAGACTAAACATCCACAGAATTCCAGGTCAGAATCATAAGAAGAAAAGAAGTTGTTCATAGATATCCTGGTAACATCAATTAAGGGAAAAATCTTACAAGCTTCCATGTAGAAAAAAAAAAAAAAAGAAAAGAAACACATACACACATACACATCCTCCAAAATGAAACCCTCTCTGATATTATATTTTTCTTTTAGAGCATTAAAAGAAAAAAAAAGTATATGCAGAGATTGCAAAGAAGTTGGCTATGTGACTTTTCTGAAATTAAGCTGTCTTTTGGAGGACAAACTTGAAAACATGAAAAACTTGGTATGAATCCCTAGTATAATAGGAGCACTGGCTTCTGTTTCTTTTTTTTTTCTTTTTTTTTTTGGCTTCTGCTTTCAACATCATCTCACCTGATGGCTTGCTTTAATTACCAGTAAAACCTAGCTTTGATCTTTCTTGACTTGGCCAATATTTCAGATTTCTGCCCTTACTTTGTAATCAGTATACAGATAGCAAACCTAATCTATTTTCTATATAAAAATTAGAATTTGAATAGCCCTGTGTATAAACCTATTATTTTTTTTTTTTCGTTTCTCAAGCAATTTAATTCAGTATTAGGAGATGTTAGTTATGGATCTTATTATTAACACCACGGGTTTTTCATATTTATGCTTCTCTCAATTTGCAATCAATAAATGCAATAAAAAGTTTGCATTTTCTAGTATCTGAGATCTTAACCTCTTAAATACAAGCACGTATATACATGCTTTTTCTTTTCTTTTTAGCATATTTACTCATTTTAACTTGAAAGTCACGATTGGAGTATAGAATTATCTCTTCAGAGCTGATGTAATTCATTTGTAATTGTGACCTTAAACCCTTTAAAGAATCACATAATTCAGTGAGAAGCCAAGGACGGACAGTTTTTAAACCAAAGGTATTTTAAAATATTTCATCTCGTCCATGAACAGGTTTCTTGCCACTTATCCCCCAATCTGCTGCGTGCTATTTTTCTTACTTTCATTTTCTGACAGTTTCTGTATATACCCAATGAAATTCAACAAGGTTGAGATAGGAAAAAAAAAAATGTTATCATATTAGCTAGCAATTTTTCCAAGCAGAAAAAAAAAGACAGAATTGTGTTTTAAATGTCAACTAGTAATAAAACATGCTTGTTATACATATGTAAGACTCAAGAAACAGGACATCCTATGAGAGTTTTTTTTTAAAAAAAATCATTGCTAAACAAAAAATAAGTGAATTGAATAGATATAAAATAGCTTTTTAAATATTACAAATCTATCCTGTGCTCTGTATAGTTTTGAAATATGTGATTATATCATTAATTTTATGGCTATAACTTACTGCAGATAAAGCACTTATGATGGCATCTGTATATCTAGATAACTCTAAAGTGGAAGAGAAGCAATAGAAGTATTGGAGGAAAGAAAACAATTTTTGAAATAGCAATTTATTTTCTAGATGAAAAATATAAACTGCAACCCTATATTTGACACGAGTATATATCAAAATCTTTCCTCAAATGTGGACTGAAGCCTGAGTTGTTACTTGCAGGCCTGATTATAGTGCAAGGAAAGCCCAATAAAACTTGTGACACTATACTTGTTGTAGCTCTTTTCTCTAATATGTATTGATTTTGAAATATTGGTGAAGATTACAGCTTGTAGGTAAGAAACCGTTGCTCCAAATATAGTATAAGTGCCCCCCCTACCCGAATGACTATTAGCTTTAATTTAGTAAAGTAATTTAATGTGATTAATGAAATTAGAAATAGCATTGATTCCTGATTATTGATATACCTGCCATATTAAAGATAGTTTAAAACATGGAGATAAATATTTTTATATGTGCTCAAAGAAAATGAACCTTGGCACATAAAGTTTACTAAATCAAGTAAAATTTAAGAAACAAAACAGCTGAACATAGGAAAGGAAAGGAAAAATAAAATAAGTTAAAAACAGGAGAGTGGCAAGCCCAAGAGACTCTTAACTCTAGGGAACAGACTGAGGGTTGCTGGAGGGGAGGAGAGTTAGGGGATGGGCATTAAGGAGGGCACTTGATGTACTGAGCACTAGTGTTATATGCAACTGATGAATCACTAAACATTACCCTGAACTTAATAATATACCATATGTTTACCAACTTGAATTTAAATAAAAAGAAAAATCAAGGCAATTTGCATCACAAAGCATTGCACATGCCTAGGTCAATTCACAAACACCAGGTCTTTATTGGTCAGTGTAATACTATAATTGATAAAGGTGACTTTTTCTACTTTTTAGCTGCTTTATGCACAGAATATATTAAGAAGTCCAAAGAGGACATTAAATCCAAAGAAACATTCATTGTCAGTGCTGTAACGAAATGATTAAAGGAGAAATATTTTAGTAACTAATGTACCTATTCTTTTTACAATCTTAAGTGATCTCTGTTGAATTGATATATTATATGTAGTTGACAAGTATGATATGAAAAAATTACTTTTTATATTACTGATAATTTTTTTTCTAAAAAATAGAGGAAAACATTTGTTTAAATGTAATGGATAATAAAGCACCAATCATTATGCATGTGTGTCCCAAAACAGCAAATAAGTTTACTGAGCTAAATATTTATAGTTGAGATTAAAAAAATATATATGGTTTGAAGAAAAAAAGAAGTAAAGACATCATAAGTATACTGTGTAGATTTGGACATCTTGCTATAATTTTGCAGCTTCTTTTTTTTCTTGTTTTTAATTCATGCCCAAGACCAAATACTTAATCAATATATAAAATCATGTAAGTTAGCCAGCATTGTATGGTATGATATAGAACAGGTTAGCCCATCAAGAACACACTAACTTTTATATAACAATTACAAAACATTTTGATGTTCAAAGTCATCAGACTGATATTGAAGAAATAACAGTTCAAATAATAAATTAGTTATTCTGGAAATCAAGAAAAATATTTATAGATGAAGAAGACTAGCCTTGTTTGACATATAAGATATATAATATACATTACTAATAAAGGGATTTTTCCCCATTTGTGACAATGAGCTTAACAAATATTTTGCGGTGGAAAGAAGCATTGAGTATGAAGTGGATTTATTCATTCACGTATTTATTTATCCAAATAATATTTACTAAGGACCAACAACTATTGGGAATAAAAGATGAATGTGATCTCCATCTATCCTTAAGAAGAATATCCCTTCTTTCATGTATCAAACGTTCACATGATACTGATTAATTGCATTGTCCTCTTCATTTAAGTCTTAACTCAGTTTCAGAGTTCAGTGCCTTTGGGGAGTCTTTTCTGACTCCCCTTAGATGAGTTTGTGGTCCTCCAAAATGATCAAAGAGCATACTCTCTGCACACTGTTTGAATAATAATCATTGTTTTCTATTATTTTACTTAGTTCTCCATTTGGATTGAGTCAACACTTAACAGGCATGTGGTTAGTTTTCAGATTAGTATTCCACCATCTTAGTCCACTGTCAGTGCTTCTTAAATTTAGTAAGCATATAAATCATCTTGAGATCATATAAAAATGCAAATTCTGATAGAGTATTTCTGAGATGTGAACTGCAATTCTCCACTTCTATTATGTTGATACCACGGGTCTGTGGAACACAATTTTAGTAGCAAGACAATAGATGTTATTAAATTATTAATCACTGAACGATTTATGAAGATAAGAGGTGAAGAATATTAATAGCTAGTGAATAAATGGAAAAAATGATTTAAAAGATATTAGATGGCCTGATAATGCCAAAGACCAATGGCCACCAAGAACCAGCAGATAATCAGGGTGAACTGGTGGTAGGTATTAAGGAGGGCATGTATTGTACGGAGCACTGGGTATGGTGCAGAAACAATGAATCTTGAAACACTGAAAAAATAAAATTAAATTTAAAAAAAACGACAAAAGTACCAAAAAAAATTAAGTTTCTTTAGCTTGCTGCTTCAAAGGAAGATTCACACTTGAGGAACTATTTGGGAGATTTATAGGATTTGGGCAATTACTATGCAATTTTAAGGAGGAGGCAGATTATAAGGTATGGATGGGATTCAATAAAAGTATAACTCTATTTTTATAATTTGTGTAAATGTCCACACAGTGCATTATGTAAAAGGAAATCATAACAGATACAACATAATCTTTCATCATTGACTCATTAAGCAAATATTTACTGAGATCTACTATATATAAAGATATGTTAGACATGTGTTGAGCAAACCCAAAGAAATCCTTGTCCTTGTGGTTAAACAGTGGATGAAAACAAGGAAGGGAATATGTACTGTGGTATCAGGCAGTAATTAATTATATTAAAGAAAATTCAGAATGAAAACAAGAAAAAGTAAAGGAGTAGTCATTTTACAGAATAGCCTTTTCTTTATCAGGAATAGTAAGCAGCACCTGTATGATACAAAGAATTTTCTGCAAAAATCTGACATACAACTAACTGTTCCATGTTATACAAGACCTTGGACTAGAAAAAAATTTGATGTATTCTCATAACATCAAGAAAGTCCATTTGAGTGGCATACTGTGAGCGAGTGGAGGGTAAAAGCTGAAGACTTGCAGGGAATTTGTGGGACACAAGAAGTTAGAATGTTATTATAGAAATAATGGGAATTCTTTGGATACATTTGAACAAAAAAATGTCATGAATTGTTTTGTGTTGGAGACCGTTGTTTATTGTCTGACTGGAGACTCTGGGAAGAACAGAGTAAATTAAAGGGGGAGCCCAGGAGTAGTCCAAATTATGTGTCAACAAACTACAGACAACTAGCCAAATCCAACCCACAGCTAATTTTTAAAAAGGCCATGAACAGAAAGTTGTTTTTTACTTCCAAATGTCTATTACAGAAGCACAGTCAATCCCCATTATTCACAGAGTCTGTATTTGCAAATTTGTCTACTTGCCAAAACATATTTGTAACTCTGAATCAGTCCTCAAGGCACTTGAACAGTCTTCGCACATGTGCACACATACAGAGCAACAGAAGATTTGAGTAAATTTGATAAACACATTCCCGGCTGAGTTGAAACAAGACCACAATCTACCTTCTTGAATCAGCTCTTCTTACACTGTCAACAAATTTTTTTTTTATATGTCTACTTAGTGCCACATTTTTCAGATTTTTGTGCATTTTGTGTGTGTGTGATTTTACCATTTAAAATGGGCTCCAAAGTATTGCTAATGTGCTGTTTCACTTTCCAAAGTGCAGGAAGGCTATGACGCGTTAATGGAGAAAGTGCATGTTTCAGATTAGATCTGTTCAGGCATGAATTACATTGTTGTTGGCTGTGAGTTTCATATTAATGAATCAACCATATGTCTGATCAATGCCAATGCAATCAATAAGGTGTTTTTAAATAGGAACACACATAAAACAAGTAAGTATGGAATGATTGATAAAAATGTTATCAGGCTCACAGGTGCCTAAACTTGTATTTCCCTTAGGAACATGGTTCAGTATTTGTTAACTTAGTGTTTGGAGAGACTGCATAGAACATAACTATTATAAATCACAAGAATTATCTGTACATACATAATAGTCTCAGTTGTGCCCCCTGAAGAGCAAAGCTTAAAATATTTACTACTTCTCCCTTTATAAATAAGTTTGCCAAGTTCTAAGTATGGTGCAGCAATAAAAAAAGATGCTGGCTTAAACTAGAGTGATAGATGTGGAGATTGTGAGGAGTTTTTATATGCATTATGTTTAAATTTAGAGTTAATAAAATGTTGGAAAATTATATGTGGTACACCTGGATAAAAACCTAATAGATATTGATATTACCAGCCACCTTTTCCTTTTTCTTCCTGTTATCTAATTCACTAGATTTTGCTATGTTAATGGGTCTTAACAATAATTGTATTTCAGTCTAATTCTACCTACATCACTTATGCTGTGGCTTATTATTGGTTTTGAGGTCAGTTTATCAGCCATATAAATGTTCTCAATTATTATTGAAGAAACATAGTTTGCTGACTGCTTTACAGTTACAATAGTTATTTTGTCACAGGTAGAGGTTTAAAATTTGCACACTGTTCCTCTTGATTGCTGTTCTGTAACTGATCTTAGTTTGCTAGCACTCACTGTCTCTGGCAGGTTAAAAAAAAAATGTCCTGTCAGTCACATCTGCTTCAGAAGGAATCTGTAGGTGGAGTCCAAGCAGAAGATGATGGTGTGATGAATTAGAAGGTTAGTAGTGGTGATGATAGGCAGATTGAATAACAGTTTTACGGGGCTTTATCATTGCATATGAGTTGCAGTAGGAGTAAAACATTAGAGATGGCTTTTATTTTTCTGAAAGGAAAACCGAACATAAATGAAAATTGCTCTTCCCAAACTATGTAATCTTAGAGAAAGAAACTTATGTAAAGTTTTATACGTGTTTCTGTCTGGTATAAGGTTAATATATTTGTCCAAGTTTAAGAGACTCGTTTGGGAACAAGATATTTAAAAGATATCAGAAATATATATATATCTCCATTGAGCTTTGGAAACGTATAGGATCATCCAAAGAGTGTATGAGGAGAAAAGTTGGAGTCAAACATTGTAAAATAATATTTAAGGACTATGCGAAAGAATATGTTTCCTACAAAGATAATGGAGAAGCAGTCAGAATACAGAGGAAGAGATGATTTAGGATGCAGGTAGAAATTGATTTATCTCTGAAAGATTTATTTGAATTAATAATACATATTTATTGTTGACTTTGGATAGGAGCTTTTTTAATTGACAAGTTTGTAAATAAAATAAACCCCAATATACTCACAAGTAAGTGAATGGTGAGAAGAGACATATTTGTTGCTTTGAGTCAACAGACTGGGAAGGAGGACTGGCTAAACACTACTGTCCTCATTCGTGTACCTAATAATGCAAGACCTACGTGGTACAGGTGGGCAGTTGACCCTACGTACTATTAGAGGCACGTGGAAGAAAGAATGGCAAATTTATTGCCCCAGAGAGTGACAAAACCATACTTTTGACAAATACATTTAACCCAGTATGGAAGACATATTTGTCTCTGAAAGAGAAATAAGAGAGGATGACGGGTGTGTGCTTAACAATCACAATGTTAAAAGATGTTTTAACATTCTTTAGTAAAGTATCTTACATTTGCCTTTGGCTATCCTACTACATCATTCAACCTCGATGCCTTATTTCCTCAGGGTTGTCCTGACCCATTCGTATGTTTATAGAGTTGTCATTGTGTACTCACCCTAATGCGGATGCAATGACCAGAGTGACCAGAGTGAGGAAAGCACAGCTGAAAAGATTTGTGGTCTCTCCCTTTGTGAATCAACTGAATCATTCAAAAGACTTGCTGCCTCATTAGTTATCTAAGCCCCTCAAATGGAGAGTGATGATGGTAGACATATCTGCCAAGCTCCAACACAAGGTCTCAGCGAGTAATATCAGAAATAATATATCCAGACAGCTTTTGGTTTTCATCAATTGTAGCCACTAATTTTAGAATGCTGGTTTTTGTTTAAATCCACGTGGTTCACAAAGTATATGAAGAAGTGTATGACAGCCAAACTCATATCCTCTGTTTCCTCAGTTCAGTAGGGAACATCATTTTGGCAATTCTCAAAAGTGCCCTGATTTTTGTTGTTCCGTGGCATTCACGCTCACCTTTATTTTTAGCATATGTTGTTATCCTAGTCAGCAAACAGGATAATCAAACTGCTTTGCGTTGTTTGGTAAAAGATGCAGGAACCTTAGTGCTGCAAGTCGCAGAGACTGAGCAGGACAAATGCCTCCTGTGTTCTGTCATTGCATTTTCTTTGCTCATTTTTTATCATGTCACATAATCTGACATCAATCCAGTCTTTCAAACCCTGACACACACGCCCAGGAGAAGGGTTTGATGAGACAGAGTGAGTGAATCTGAGGCAAAGAAGTTGAGCTCACATTGGGCTAGAAAGGAGGACACACATTAGGGAAGCAACAACATTAAATTGATACTGAATGACAAACTTTTTTGTTATTCTAGATTAATGAGTAAACTTTCAAAAGCTGCCTTTGTTCCTTGTAATATCTCCAGTTTTGTACTGAAATTTAGATCTATTATCCAGTAATTTCAATAATTACTTTCTAAGCATTTAGCAATTCATCAAAATGTTCTATGTGTTCCCTCCTAAATTCACTCATTATAAGTCTGATTTTGCTTAATTTATTCTCTAACATTTCATTAAAATAAATTAAATTACTATGTTCTCATTAAAATGAAATGAGAAATGTTATCATGAGATTTATAAAAGAACATTTACTAATTTCTGCAACAGTTTTATTTATTAATATTTCCATGCCATTTTCCTTAATGCTATTATTTTTACTAAAAGTATGTATCTGTTTTTTCATTACTTCATAATATCTTATATACTACATTAAAAGTTTCACTTTTTTTCAATGTTTTTCATCAGAGACATTCAATCCTAAAAAATTCAAAATAGGTTCTTTGCTCAATAGAAAATAATAATACAATCTATCTTATATTTTATTGAAGAAACTCTCTCCTGGTTTAATTTGATCATATTAGATTCACATCCTAATTTATTCATTCTGAAATATTCAGAATAAGAAACATATTCTGAAAATTAGAACTGAAGAAAAATGTATCTCCTGTTAGGATTTTAAGGAGTCATATCACTTCTATAGTATAAAACAGTGGGGCACCTCAGTGGCTCAGTGGGTTAAAGCTTCTGCCTTTGGCTCAGGTCATGATCCCAGAGTTTTGGGATCCAGGCCTACATCAGGCTCTCTGCTCAGTGGGGAGCCTGCTTCCTTCCCTCTCTCTGCCTGCCTCTCTGTCTACTTGTGATCTCTGTCAAATAAATAAATAAAATCATTTTTAAAAAGTATAAGAAAGTATTTTGTGTGTGTAGGTATGAGGTGAAAAAACCCCAATGAAGTAAAAATGCTATATTTACAGACAGGAAGAGACTGAGAGGAGTTTTACCATTAAGATAAAACTAGTATGATTTATGTTAGAAATCTCAGTTATAAGCAAAAAATACCCTTCTATTTTACAGAAATACAGCCATCTCAGACTAACCATCATTACCTTGTTTCATCTCTTGTGTAAAAAGGAGAATTGGGGATGGATTTAGGGAATAGTAAGAGAAGATATACCAATGAAAACTGAATCAGAAATAAATGTAAACTTTTTTAGATAAGGAAGAATGATAACATATATAGTTTCATTCTATACTTCCTCTTGGTTAATGAGGAAAATTTACTTATGAGAATTTTAGAGATAATAATTTTTGACTAATTTTAATGTCCAATGTATTCAGATAATTTTTGCATAGCATTTTTATGGAAAATATTTTAAAATAATCTGTGCAGTGATGTAAGTGATGTTACTTTTTAAAATACTGTCCTGGTTGAGGGTGTCCTTTGAAATCCATGAACTATTTAATATATTTTGATAAAAGGTCACTGGAAAGTTTTTAGAATATCTTTTTGTGTATTTCTGATTTCAATTTATCCATCTTACATTGGGATATTTACTTAATGTCTTTGGATAGTTGATAGTTTTATCATAGATTACGTTATTGACAAGCTTCATATTTTGCCAGTTGCTTTTCAATCGCAATATTCATTTGTCATGGGAATTGGTATAAATTTGTTTACTGCTACGCAGATTCATTGTCTCTGACTAATCTTAGCAAGTTTATTAGTCCTCATACCATCTATTTCAGGGGAGAACAATGCTGTTTCAAGATCAATCACTTCTGGTTTAGAAATTACTTGTTTTGACTAAATGATTAGTCAATTCTAGACTAATTCAGTTGGTCTAACATTAAACTTCCTATTTAGGATGTTCTGTCACCTTTTCCTCTACTTTTACTTATGTTCATAGGCAGTCTAAACTTGAAGAATGTCTTCTTGATACAATATCTGGCTTTTTGCTGAGTTTATTTTTTATCTAAGTGTTGTCTATAATGTTTATCCTCAGTTTTCTGTAATTTTCTTTATTCTTTATTTTATTTATTCTACTTTATTGAAAGCCACCTTACCCAACTTCTTTTGTTATCTACTTTACTATATATAAAAATTGTTATGTATCAACAGATGACCATAAATATATAATATATCAAATCACAGTAATATTAAATCTCCTTGTGGCTTACCATTGTACCAAAAAAACAAAAACAAAAACAACAACAACAACAACAACAACAAAACCCTTACTTTGGTCTACAAAGTCATTTAATGAAATATCCCTGCTTTTATCAAATATTCTACCTTTCTCCCTTTTTACTTACACTGGTTTTCTTTAAAATCCTTAAACAGATCCCAATCCTTGCGTTTCCAGACATTATTTCTTTTCAAATGTTTTTTCACCTGAAGTTCAACAATACTCTCCCTTTAAACCTCAGATTAAATATCAATTCTTCAGAACAGTGTTCCTGACAGCTTATCTGTACTATGTATTTTCCCATTATTCTCTTTATATTCCCATTTCTTATTATGTTAAAATAAGTTATTACAACCAGTACTTATTTTACTCATGGTCTATGTATTTGTCACCTTCAACATGTTTTCTAGAATGTAGGCTGAGTGAGGAACTATTTATTAGTGTGTTTCCATCAACTCTAATGTATCTAACATTAATTAGGAATTAAATAAATATTTGTTGAATGAAAGAAAATAGGTTATATTCCATGAACAGATTTACAAGAAAATCTCAGCAACTGAAAATAAGGATACAAAGAGGTTGGGAGCTATTAGAAAAGTTGTAAAGTGAGAAGAATGGTTAAGGATGGTATGGCACAATGTTCTTACACATTAAAATAATGTTCCTATTTAATAAGAAATGAGATGATGTAGAGAATAAATTAAAAATTTTAGGGTATTGAGGTTTGATAGTGGTATGTTTGCAAAAGACATTAGGAAGCACTGTGGTTATTTTCATTGAGCAATTTGTAGATGTGTTGTTTTTGTCTCTAGTGGATGGATGTAGAATAAACAATCATATGAAATAATCTTCCATCAATAATAAGAAAATTAAGTAATAGATGTATTTATTAATTCTATCAAACTGTTCTCAGTACTTGTTATGAACCATGTCTTCTGCCAGGTTCTAGAGAAACTGAAACAAAGTAAATTAAGATGTCCCCTATAGAAATTTCAAGTATATTAGGGGAAACTTTGTCCCAAAAGCATCTTACAGTTGTCTATATCCATGTCCCCCAATAAATTAACTTAGAAAATTATGGTAGACACATTTGGTTACCCACCCAGTAGTCATTTCTACCTGCTTCCTTAGTAACAGAACTCAAGATTGGTTCCTGCTTGTTTCTCCAAGGGAATGCCGTTTCTCCCATCCCATAGCTTACTCTTCTTTGATAGAAATACATTTAATGGTATGTGTATTATGCAAACCTAGAAATTGACACAGGAAGATGATGCTGCGGGAGCTCCAGAAAAGGAGTTTTAACTATAAAATAAAGAGAAGGACAGATAAGGAAAAAGAATCCCTTTTTGCTGTCTTCATTTGGGACCATACAAAGTTGAAGCTGTGGCAGCCATTTTAAATTCAGAGAAAAAAATTTGATAAAAATAAAGATTCTGAGACTAGAACAGTGGACTGCTAAAAAGTTGCCTAATTTAAAAAGATTTTAATAAATATATATTTTATTCATTATCTAAGCTACAGGTATTTAATTTTTTTTTAAATATTTTATTTATTTATTTGACAGAGAGAGATCACAAGTAGGCAGAGAGGCAGACAGAGAGAGAGGGGGAAGCAGGCTCTCCGCTGAGCAGAGAGCCTTATATGGGACTCGATCCCAGGACCCTGAGATCATGACCTGAGCTGAAGGCAGAGGCTTAACCCACTGAGCCACCCAGGCGCCCCTAAGCTATAGGTATTTAAGTGTTAGTTATTTGTAGACAAAATATCTTGACTGGTAGGTATATTGCTCAAACATATTTTCTCCTCCAAAATGTTAATACCCTTAGGCATTCCTTCCAATTCTACCAGTTCTATCAATAACGGTGAAATTTAGAAACATTAAGACAGTAACTTGTTTTTCAGAGACATTTTCAATGCTTAGTTCAAGCACCAGCTGACCAACATAATAGGTAATTATACCCTATGGAACTTTTGATTCGAAATAATTATAGTTTTCTGGGTCAAATGAGAGGTAATCATTACCTCTCATATCCCCCAAATTTAATTGGAAATATGAATACTTAATGCTGTTAATTATAATGACTGGGTTAAAATTCTCCAGTTTATATGTTAATATTATATCTTTTAGCCTAAAATTTGACCTTTTATTCATTTCTACTTTCTCTCATGGACTAAATACATGGAATCCACACAATTTTTAGAATGTTTAAATGTTTTAAGCCATGTTTTTAAAAATAAGTTAACATGAATGCACATTTTCAATTTTAAATTCAAAATGATAACATGCAGCTCACTATAATCTACCCAGTGTTATTATAAGTAGACTTGTGTATGATCAAGAGTAATTTTCAACTTGATATCACAAAAATGCTTTCATCTAAAAATGTTCTCTAAGTCCCATTCTCTTTTTTTTTTTTTTTTTTTTTTTTTTTTTTTGTGCTGTGTACTTGTGAATAACCTACTTTTCCAGTCACCAGCTCCAGAAAAGTAAAAGCCAATCCAAATGTGACTTACTCTTTCAATCACAAACCCCCTAACCACTTGGTCAAGTTCAACAGGTCATCATTTCTCTCTCCCATCCTTTCTCCCTTTCTCCCCATGAGAAGTATATATTATTGTAATATCTTCCTAAATTGTCTCCCTACTTACAATTTATTTTTTCTCAAGCCTATATCCTAAATAATGCTGTGTGGTTCTTCTAAAATGTTAATTTGATCATCAATCTTTTTTGCTTAAAATATACTAACAATTTTAAGAATAAGTTTTGGATACATTAACTTGCAGCTAATGTTTTCCATACTCTGGTCCTTAGCTACATTTTGCCCCATTCCTCCACTGCACTCCAGTGATAGGTAACTGCTGAATCCCTAACCTTCAACAGGATATATTTTATATTATCAAGAATTTGTACATTCTGTCCTCTTGCTCTGAATGATTTTCTATTCTATATGTATATATAGCTGTCTCCTTCTGATACTTCATGCCTGAGTTCCAGAAAACTGTTTCTGTGAACTTTTCTCTGACCTCTCAATAGGGTAGCATATTTGTTTTATGTTACCATAACAACTTGTGTTCATAATTCCTTACATTATTCAACTTTTATGCCTGCTGTCCAGCACACTACTCAGAATATAGAAGACACAAAATAAATGTATGTTGAATACATAACAATAGGGATGGATAGTTTACTTCCTTGATTTATTCTTATCTTTTGTGTGTGTCATAGATGCTGCTATTTTAAAAAGCAATTTACAGCTACTGCTTTCATACACCTGTCGTTCAAATTTATTCATATGGGAAAATATTTGCCAATCTGTGTTGAAGGTAAATACAGAATAAAACAAACGATACTGCAAGTATGAAAAAACACATTTTGCAATCTAGACTACTTTCAGACATACTACATAGCTTTCCTTTTCTGTTATAAAAATTATTTCTATCTTTGTACAATGTCAAAAAGTTTATTGTTTCTAAAAGTATAATACATCTTCCTAAGCAACTTATTCTCTACTGTGCACATACTTATAACTAGTTTCAAGGGTGTAAAGGAAATGGTTATGCTGAAACACTAGTTTTAAGAATATATTCATATTTCATATTTAGTATCAGAGACCAATAAGGTAAAAGTTTATTAAGTAAGCTGTGGTTATATATCTCTGGTCTTAACTTAAGATAAATGAGGTACAAAGGAAATAAATATTTTTCTCTTGTACTGTCAATTACTAGTCTTGATCTAAAATGTAAGTTATAAAGAGAAAGCTCACATTTTGATGGCTTGGATTTCTCCTCTAAATATTAATATGACACTTTACTCATTATATCAGATTAACAAATTAATCAAATAACCATAAAACTATTGTAGAGAAAACATAATTTTAAAGTCTATGAGACTAATCTACATGATGTTTTTATAATTTAGTATATGTTCCATTTTCACTGTTAATATAAATCACACAATTAATACATCCTTACATTGAAGGAATCTATATATGTATTTTCTTATTAATAATCAGTGTCTTCATATTTCTTAACAGTAAGCATATATTCTCAAATTTGCATATGGTTGAAAATAAAGTTGATTAGACTCTGCATCAGAAAATGAAATTTCATATTTATAAGATAAATTCCACGAACAAAAGTACTTAAGTCAGTATGCAATTTCAGCATGACAAGTGAAAATTGATAGAATTCAGGAGCAAAATATAATTTATGCATGACATGAAAAAAATAGAGAGGTCAAAGTAGAATACCAATTTACTTGAAACATAAGTAAAGAAAAAAATGTAATATTGTGGAAGAAGATTATTATCATTTTGTAGTCATGAAAAAAATGACCTTCATGACATTTCAAAGATTTGACACTAATCTTCTTGAATCATTCTTCATTAGTCAAAATCATACAAATGTGCTGCATCTGGGTTTTAGAAAAAAAAAGCACTTGAGTATATGGACACCAAAAAGTTTAAAACAGTAGTCAAAAAATTGTAAAGAATGAGAAATACAAATTAGCATAGAATAAAAAATTTAAAAAAATTAAAATCTTGTGCGGTTCATTTATATTTCTAAATATGAGCATTCACCATAGCTACTGCCCATTTTAATGTAAGTGAACAGTAGAGAATTAAAGAGGGAAATATTTTGGACATCATTCAGATTGTTATTTTAATTTTTGCATTATAAAAATGTTATAAAAGGAGAAGAGAAGTCATAAAAGATATGTTTCTGGTAATCAGAAGGGAAAATATAGACATTTATTTTAGATGACTTTCCTATATTAAAAGAGAGGCTTATATCTTTCATTGAAAACAAAAAAAACATACTAATTAATTTTCAGTTATGTGTTGACAATTCTCTTAGCCTATAGAAATAAATGAAAAGGCATGGCTTCTGATGTTAAGATGATTATAATTTGTTGAAATATTACAGTATAGACTAATAATTGGTTTAATGATTGTATGTCTAAAAGTATCACGAGAGGAGCATCTGGGTGGCTCTGTCAGTTGAGCAGCTGACTCTTTGTTTCCACACAGGTTGTTATCTGAGTGTTCTGGGATGGAGCCCAAATGGAGCACATAGCCTGCTTGTGATTCTCTCATCCCCCCTTCCTGGTCCTTGGCTGAAACTCGGGCCATTAACTCTACCTGCTGGTGCTCACTCACTCTCTCAAACAAATAAATAAAACCTTTAAAAAAAATAAAAATATTATAAAAGAACAGAGGAAACCTCTAAATCTCATTGAACTCTTTAGAAAATGAGTTGAAGCTTCAACTGACTTTAAAGAAGCACTGAAATTATCTACGAGAGAGGAAGTCATTATAGAGCAAGTGACTACTACATGCAAAATTAAGTTTGGGCATGTTTAAAGATTAAGGCATTTTATTATGATGACACTTAGAATGCAAATGGCTGGTAATAATAAGAAAAGAGGGTATAAAACTTGAATTGGACCACATCTGGAATAGGCAATTACTAAGTCAGGAGAGTTTGGATTTTATCCAGTCATGTTCAGGAGCCATCAGGTTGTTTTAGATTATGATAATACATGGAAATTTTTGCATTTCAGAAATATAATTTTGGGATACATGGAATGTATCTCATTTTCCCAAGAAATATAACTGGGATACATGGAATGAAAAGGATTAAGGGGGACAGAGCAATGAATAAGCCCATGGCAGCAAAACTAGTGAGGGAATTAATTGATGGTTGAATCGAAAACACAGGGTCAAGGATGAAAAAAGAGGAGCGGTCTGGAGAAAATTAAGAAGTAGATTTTACCATTTTACTAGTGTTTTTAAAACATTTTCAGGAAGAAGACTAATTATATTACTAAATGATAAAAGTTACATTAAAATACTATAATATAGAGATTACAAGTTATATTAGCTTTAGTGTATAGATTACTTACTCTAATTGGAATAGGGACTGTGATTGAGAAGCATGGAACACTGGGAGTTACAATGTTAAACTTCACGTGAGCTCTGAGCTTCTATTATATAATGACTGTTAAATTCACCAGCCCTTTTGTGTTCTGGAAATGGCTGCAAAGAACCACCATTTTGTCTGTCATTTATATAAGACTAATGGATGCCCCTGCCCTTCCCTTATTTACTTATAAAAGGCCAGACACAGTCCCTTCACATTCCCATTCTTTGCCCTATAAATTGTTAACTGAACTGTTTGTCCTCACTAAATTGTCCACTAACATGATTTGACCAAACTTTTCTTCTTCCAGGCCCCTGAACTTTGGCTCACACGAAGTCTGAATAAGCAGCAAAGGTAGAACAACTCTTCTTTCATGACCCCTCCCTAGAAGAGGCAGACATAGAGAAAGAGATCTCCTGATCTTTTGTCTGAGCCCTGTTCTTGCTTACCTCATTTAGTGCTCCCTATAAAAGAAGAATCCTTTCCTTCCTGTAGATAATTATAGATCTCAAGGTCAGATTGCATAGCCTCACTCCCCTTTTTGCAATAATCCTTTCAAATAAAGTCTCTCTTTACCTGAGTCTGGATTTTATTTTTTGTGACATAGGAAAAACAAAACATTCTTCTTTGGGACTTTATATCTATAAATTAACTTTATGTATAAGTTCTTCTCTATTAAGAATATCATTGTTGTGTGCCTGGGTGGCTCAGTTGGTTGAGTGACTACCTTTGGCTCAGGGTCATCATCCTGGAGTCCTAGAATCAAGTCCCACATGGAATCTGCTTCTTCCTCCTACATTACCCCCTCTCACGCTCTCTCATTCTCTCTCTCTTAAATAAATAAGTAAAAATATTTTTTAAAAAGGGAGTGTCATTGTTAACAACTTAACATTATGGGGAGAGGGAAAGGAAAGAAAAGCTCATCTATAAACATGGTTTTAATTCATTGTACTATATTATTTTTTAAGATATTTATTTATTTGAGAGAGAGAGCATGAGAAAGGGGAGGGTCAGAGGGAGAAGCCGACTCCCCTTAGAGCAAGGACTGACGTAAGACTTGATACCCAGACTCCAGGATCATGACCTGAGCTGAAAGCAGTCACTTAACTGACTGAGCTACCCAGGTGCCCCTAATTGTACTATATTAAATGCAATTGAATATATAGTTGCTCATTTTAAATTCCAGTGTAAATATATATGGGAAAAAGACCTAATTAGTTATTTGGTGGGCATTCCCAGTTGTTTCTGAGTAGTTCCCTGAATTATATTCAGATTCAACAGTGGAAACAGATTCAGCAAGGTGATAACTCTCTTTTCTTCCCTGGGGCAAAATCCATTTAACCTGGCCCGACTACCTAACCAGGTGTGAATCTTCACTGAGGTGCAAATTCATTTTTGTACAGTAGAATGGCTACCAACTCACCCCTGGGTAAGCAGCAACTGATCAAGAGTCAACTATTTGAATTCAGTTTTTAAAACACATAATTTAAAATTTTTCAGATTCAAAGAAATATTGCTGGCATAACCTGCAGGTTATGTTACCTATGGAAAACATACACTTTATCATGATTTCCTGGGAAAAAGTATGGCTATGCAATATGGAGGTACTTGAAGATTGTGGTCTGTCAGACTCATGCCCCTCAGTTACAATGAAATCCTGTAGAATATCACAGCTGAAGCAGCTTCACTGCTCCATTACAGAGTTTGCCCTTTAAATTGTTACCTTCCTAGGGATTACTTTCATGCGAACTGATTGCAAAGGAGTATTTCATTATTGAACAGTATATATATTTTGACACTTCAAATGGTTTTCACTGGCTTCTAAGGGGCCTATTGCCATAAAACCTGTCTTGTTTGGAGTGATAAGCATCTGTGAACTCTATGTCATTGTTTGCTATACTACTTTATTGCACATAATTGTCAACATACATGATGAAGTACTCTTGAAAGTACAGAAGTCCATCATGTTTCATTGTGCAGTACAAGAATATGGCAGCTGTAATACAGATGTAGGGGCAGGTCACTAGTATCTTTTAAAATAGATTAATCAAGTGGGTGATTATTAAAATTATTTACTATGATAGAATTCATAATAGTTTTTGTTTAACAGCCCTGATGACTGAAAATACAAGGATTAAAACTGCTTATGTGACCCATATTCTGAAGGACTCTGTATTCTAGAATATTTCCCATGGTTAAGTAAAAAGTATTTTTCTACTAAAATGAATTCCAGATTTTCACCTGAACTCATGTTAATGAAATGACTTTGAATTCAGCATCCATTAAAAGATTAGCTTAGAAAATTGTCTGAAAGTTCAATATAGATATTATTCCTTTAAAATGAAGCTGGTAAGAAAAAAGAATTTCCAGTAGTTATATAGTCATGAGCTTTTTATCTTTTCATTGAACATGCACTTAGTTTCCTTTAATAATTGTATCAAATCTCATCAGCAACATCATATAATTGGTGACATAATGATAATTAATCCTTTTAAAGTTATGTGTATTAGGAAACGTATTACACAGCTGCGTGAGAATATTCTCAGCAGAGAATAATCTCCAGTTTATGTGGGAAATAAAGCAGTTAAAAGCTAAAAACTTGATCTGCTGAAGGTGGATATTAAAAGATGAAATAGTAAAATAATAGCAGAAAGAATAGGAACCTAGGACTAACTCCAATTCACAGGATCTAACAGTTTTTTTCTGGCTTAAATGGTTACAGATATCCATTTTTGGCACTTGGATCAGTGTTTATGAAAATCTTTCTCATAAAGGTAGAACTTATAGTTACCTATTATGAGCTATATTTGATAAAAATGTTAATAACTATATAAAAAAGACATTAACAAAGGCATAAGATGTTATGGCAGTCTTGAAAGTGATAATCTTACTTAATTCTCAAAGGATCACATTAGATAAAATATTAATATTTCCTGCATTTTGCAGATGAAGAATCAAGACTCAAATAGGTTAAACAAATTTTCCAAGATAATAAGCTAGTAAATATGGGAACTATTAATCTTAAAAGTAAAACTATGAGTTATTTTACCAGCAAGGAGGGGTTTACTTGTTTACTTGGAATATCACTAAATTACATCCAAGATATCCAAGCTCCAGCAAAAACCATAAGTAAATCTGCAGAACAAATCTGTATAAAAAATAAATAAATAAATAAGTAAAATAAAAGTCCATTGGAGTAAACTGGGAGCTCCTAGTATAGTGGCTTCTTACTGGCTGAGTTCTGACTGTCTTTCATTGATTAGGCTATTGTTAAGGAAGGAGGAAAGCTGTTCTTTCTCCTGTTGGAGTGGTAAAGTCATATATATATAGAAGGCTCATCTCTTCCTGTTGGATATAGAGTTGCCAGTGAGTGGCTCGACAGTGAGAGATCTGCCTGTTGAAACTTCTGACTTCCATTTTAGTGAGGCTTCTTTTTATTAATTTTCGCAGAACCAAGTTTGAACAGAGTTATGATGACTATTAATCTGAACTCCTAACAATTACACTGTGGCTGCTTTTGCTGGAGCTTAGAAATCTAATACCCAGGGAAAACCCATGTCACCTCTGCTTCCACACATACCTCTGTTGTTCATGAAAACATGATGGAATTTGGAAGCAGCCACGCTGTCCTTTAGTAGGTGGTTGTGCATGGAGAAAACTTAGATACATAATGCTAAATTAAAGAAGTCAATCTGAAAAGGCTAAATATTGTATGATTCCAATCATAGTATCCTCTGGAAAAGGCAAAATGATAACACAATGTAAAAGATTAGTGATTGTCAGAGGTTGAGTTCTGGGGCATGGATGAATAAGCAAAAATACAGGACTTTTAGGATAGTGAAGATATGCTATGTGGTACTATAATGTTGAACACACGCCATTATATAACTGTCCAAACACATAGACTGTATTACACTAAGAGTGAACTCTAAAGTAAACTATGGACTTTGGTGATAATGATGTGTCAATATAGGTTCATCAGTTGTAACAAATGTACCACCCCAGGGGAATGTTGATAATGGAAGATCTCTGTGTGTGTGGAAGCAGGGAGTGTTTGGGAAATCTGTATTTTCCTCTGAATTTTGCTATGAATCTAAAACTGTTCTAAAAATAAGAGTCTTAAAAAGAAAATGATGGCATTGGTAGCAAACATCATTTCTTGATTCCTCTTTCATTTGGCATGTATAAATACTCCATAACTCATATTATCAATTTTTTAATTAAATGAACCACCTAAAGGGATTCCTCCATTTCAATCAGTTTAAGAATCATCTGGACAGCCTGTTAAAATGCAGAGTATGATTAACTAGTTTTAGAATTGGGCTCATGAATATGCATGTCAAAATGATAAAAGGTAATTGTGAAGCAGGTGATCTATGGATGATACCGTAAGAAACAGGGCTACCATAATGATTTTTAAAATATCATTAGAGATTTCTTATTTTCACAGCTGAAGTTTAACAGTCTTTAACTTAGAACTTTGCCTTTATAAAATATCAAAAGAGAAAGATAAAATGGACACTAAAATCTTTACTTCCTTTATAATGTTGAATTTTAAGACCCTGTATTTACTCTCCTACGACATTACTGAGAGGAACAAAATAAAGCATTCAAAAGATTTCTTGTCTCAACCACTTTAAAATATGATAATACATTATTTACTTTTACTAGCTGTCAATCTTTTACAGTAATTATACAGTGTTCTTTGCTGAATGGTGATATTTCACACGGTAAGCACTGCATGAGCTGAAGTTCTTCAAGGAAAACCTCTGTAAAACAATGTAAAACAATGTGGGGCGCCTGGGTGGCTCAGTGGATTAAACAATGTATAAGAAATAAAGCACTTAGAGACAGGCTTTGTTGCTGTTGTTGTTACTATATTACAGCTCAGCCTTCCCTGACACTGAAGTATACACTTCTCTCTCATCTCTCCAAATGATTGTAAAGGACATTTATTATATTTTGACTATCAATCAATCAAATCCCAAGACCCTTCCTATACCACCCTTTATTCTATTTGAATGGAATGGTATTTTTAGGAGAAGAGCATTGCCTTGCACTACAGCAATGCTTAGGGATGATTAATGCTTTTCCTGCCCTGGCACAGCCTGGAAGATGGATGAATGTTTAAGTCTCAAACAATTAGAAACAGTTCTGGAAATTTTGGATTTTAAGTTATGGTGAATTAAGCTGTTTTACAGGTGGCTGTTTGTAATAACAGCTGCTTATGAAAAGCTCAGAATCCTTTTTTCCTCCACCATATGTTTTAGATCTTGAGTTTTCTGAAGATTGTGTTGGCTCCCAAGAGCTTTCTTATAAACAATTGTTGTAATAATTATTATATGTACTTTTGTTGTTGTTAAATGCATCCAGAACAAGGTTTCTTGCACTCAAGAACTTTGACTGAGACTGCTTATTTTAAGAATTCTTTTTAATTGGGCACCTGGGTGGCTCAGTTGGTTAAACACCTGCCTTTAGCTCAGGTCACGATTCCAGGGTCCTGTGACAGAGCTCTACGTGGGGCTCCCTGCTCAGAAGGGAATCTCCTTCTCCCCTTGCCCTGCACCTCTCTCATGCTCTCTCTTACTCTCTCAAATAAATAAACTCTATTTAAAAAAACTCTTTTTATTTGAGACATACCTTAAGAATGAATTAGTTTATTTTAACTATTCATTTTTACTTTGTCTTCTACAGGAAAAAAAAAAAAAGTTTTGCTATTCATTTCAAATTTTGTGTTGTTATTTGGAAACTTAGTAAACTGAAATTGTCACTCCTTGGGAAAAGATGAGGCATTTGGAGTTATATAACATCACCTATTACTTTACAAGTCATACACTGTCATGTTTTTAAACACCTGCTTCAGGTATCTCTAAGCTTCTTTTGCATATTTTATCAAATATTTTTGTAGCCACTGTCTAATTTCCAAATATATCTTCCTTTTAGCTATTTTGTTCTTCTTTTTCTTAACGCTTCAGCTATTTGAAATTGAGAACGAAAATATTTAATTCATACATAGAAGTCTAGTGTTGTTGGGGGTTTGATGTTGTATAGTTTTCAATGGCATTAGACCCATAAGTTGTCTTTTGTAAACAATTTACTATTTGGACTATGTTACAAAATGGAGGCAATGATTGGAGAACTTTATTGTTGTTGTTGTTGTTGTTTTGTGTGTCCTGTAAGTAAAGGTTTTTAAAGTGGTTGGCTGTATTTTTTTTTTTTTAATTACATCTTTTTCTTTCCCCTGTTGCTCTTTCTTATTCTCTCTTTCTCTTTTTTCCTGACCTCTAAACAATGGCTATCTCTTGGGATGTGCTGGCTTCTAGTCTGTATCCAACAACTCCTGCCTGTCAGATATAGGCAAAGCCCATGGCTTTAAGGGTCCTCCTGAATTCCAGACTAGTATATCCAGCAGTCTACTTATCATTGTCACTTGATTGTCAAATAGATAAATCAAACTTCTCTATGTTTTTGTAAGCACCACATTACTTTCTTTTGGCCTCCTACCAAATATATTTCCAGGGTTTTCTCACAATTTATTTATTTGTTTGAAACTAAAATTCTAGACTTTTAGTGCAGCCAGCCAGTATTTTGGTCACTACTCTTAATCTAATTCCTCATCTTGCCCTATTGAAGAATGTCTCACAATCTCAGCAGATATGCTGGCCAATGCACCATTATCTCTTGTTGAGATTACTCAAAAAGCCTTGTAAATTGATCTCTTGTTTCTATTTCTATATAATTAAGAGAGCAGTTATCAGAAAATCACAATAAAATTGTAAAAATAAAAATCTAATCAATTTCTTACCTGCTCAAAACCTCCCAAAGGTTTCTAGCCAATTAAAATCTACATGAAATGGCTACCTGATTTGGTTTTTTCCTGTCTTATTCTTCCTGTATAGTTCCTCAGTTACTACTTCTCTCTCCCAAAGGCCTTCTTGTTGCTCTAAAGACACTAAAGACACTGAAGACATTCAGTTCATTCCTACCTGGAGTATTTGTATTCACCCTCTGTCGATATTTGCATATCTTTTTCTGTCCTTTTATTCAAGTTGTTAGTTCAAATTCTACCACTTCAGAGAGATATTTTTTAACATTTCTATCAGTTAAGAATATGTTTGATTTCAAATTAAAACAGAAATATAACAACTCAATTATCAGAAAGAGCAAGGAGGATTTTTCTCACGTAAAGTGAATTCTTTTTTTTTTTTTAAGGTTTTATTTATTTGCCACACAGAGAGAGAGAGAGAGACAGCAAGAGAGGGAATACAAGAGGTGGGGAGGGGAATGAGAGAGGGAGAAGCAGATTTCCTGCTGAGCAGGGAGCTAGATACAATATGGGCCTGACCTAGGATGCTTGGATCAGGACCTGGGCCAAAGGCAGATGCTTAACAACTGAGCCACCCAAGTACCCCAAGAGAATTCTGACAGTTTTTCTCCTCTGTTCTCATCATTTGACTTTCATTATCATGATTGTCCACTTTATATGGAGAAAATACCTACTCTTTAAATAAGAAATTTTTGAGTGAAAATTTCTATTTGTCAACATTAAAAACTGGTTTGGAACTGGTGTACCACTGAGAAGTTTTGTGGGTATGATAAACTTATTATAAAGTTTGATGCACAAATTATTTTGAAAAATAAAAATGAGGACTTTCCTACAAGATAGCTGAGGTAAGTGATATACTGTGGCACTACTTTATCCTAGAAATTGGTCCCTAGAGATTGGTCCCATAAATTAAGCAAAAGAGTGCTGGAAGTTCCTGGAAATGACCTATATAGAGTTGAATTTTTTTGAAAAGTGTTTTGCCAATGTATATCAAAACTTGAACATGAGTTTGATCTCAAAACACCCTTCATAAATATACAAGTAGGCAAATAAATGACTATAACTCTACACTATGGTATTTTCAAGAGAAATAAATTACAAGCTTTTTAAATGTTGACCATCTGAGGAATCCTTAAATCATAATAAGACCAGGCTATGGGAAATATTCAGTGTTTATAAAGCACAAAATAGATATGTATACTCTAAAATAGGAAAAGTGTTCATGATATATTTTTAAGTGAAAATATAATTATAGCATTCAAAGTTGTGTCTTTTTTTTTTTCTTTAATTTTTAGAGAGGTGGGGGGAAGGGCGGAGGGAGAGGGAGAGAGAGAATCTTAAGCAGGCTCCACATAGGACTCAATCTCACAACCTTGAGATCAGGACCTAAGCCAAAATAGAGTTAGATGCTTAACAGACTAAGCCACTCAGGTGCCCCATCATTCAGTGTAGTGTCTTTTAATTAACTATGTCTCCATTTATACTTTAGGTGCATTGCAAAAGGACCAAAAAATTAGTGCTATATTGTCAACAGTGTTTATTTTGAGGTCCTGGGATGTAATATTAGTCAGGGGAGGAAAACCCTATTATTTTATACAAGTCAATAATTTTTATTTTTTAAGAATGTATTATTTTAAAATAATTCAAATTAAACAAAAGCTATTAATATTTTCTGCATCTTGTATTCCTGATGACTTTTTAAATCATTTTTTTTATTCCCTGCATATTCTCAGATCACATGTTTTGAACCTGGAGCTCAACCACAAGGAAAAGTTTGGAAGAAATTCAAACACCTGGAACCTAAAGACCACCTTGCTTAAGAAGGCTTGGATCAACCAAGAAATCAAAGAAGAACTTAAACAGTTCATGGAAACCAATGAGAATGAAGACACTTCAGTCCAAAACCTATGGTATAACAGCAAAGGTGGTCCTAAGGAGGAACACAACACCATCCATGCCCCCTCAAAAAAAAAGGAAAAATCCAGAATACACCAGCTGTTTTTATACCTTAAAGAACTGGAGAATCAACAACAAATTAAGCCAACTCCATACACAAGAAGGGAAATAATCAAGATTAGAGCAGAGATCAATGAGATAGAAACTAGAGATATAGTAGAATGCATCAATGAGACTAGAAGCTGGTTTTTTTTAAAGAATCAATAAGATTGATAAACCGTTGGCCAAACTAATCCAAAATAAAAGAGAGAAGGCCCAAATTAATAAAATTATGAATGAAAAGGGAGAGATCAGAGATCACAACTAACAGCAAGGAAATAGAAATGATCATCAGAAATTATTATCAACAGTTATATGCCAATAAGTTAAGCAATCTAGATGAAATGGATGCATTCCTGGAAAAGTATAAACTTCCAAAACTGAACCAGGAAGAAATCGACAACCTGAATAAACCGATAACTAGTAATGAGATTGAAGCAGTGATCAAAAACCTCCCAAAAAACTAGAGCCCAGGACCTGACAGATTCCCTGGGGAATTCTACCAAATTTTTAAAAAAGAAATAATACATATTCTGCTGAAGCTGTTTCAAAAATTGAAGCAGAAGGAAAAATTCCAGACTCTTTTATGAAGCCAGCATTACCCTGATCCCCAAGCCAGGCAAAGACCGCAAAAAAAGGAGAATTTCAGACCAATATTGCTGATGAATATGGATGCTAAGATTCTCAACAAGATCCTAGCTAATAGGATGCAACAACACATTAAAAAGATTATCCACCATGACCAGGTGGGATTCATCCCTGAGTTGCAAGAGTGGTTCAACATTCACAAATCAATCAATGTGATAGAACAAATCAATAAAAGAAGAGAGAAGAACCACATGGTCCTCTCAATTGATGCAGAAAAAAGCATTTGACAAAATCCAGCATCTGTTCCTGATTAAAATGCTTCAAAGTGTAGGGCTAGAGGAACATTCCTCAATTTCAAAAAATCTATCTATGAAAAACCCACAGTGAATATCATCCTTAATGAAAAAAACTGACAGCCTTCCCTTTGAGATCAGGAACATGACAAGGATGCCTACTCTCACCACTCTTCTTCAACATAGTATTAGAAGTCCTAGCAACAGCAATCAGACCACAGAGAGAAATAAAATGTATTCAAATTGTCAATGAAGAAGTCAAACTCGCTCTCCTTGAAGATGACATGATACTTTATATGGAAAACCCAAAAGACTCCACCCCCAAACTACTAGAACTCATACAGCAATTCAGTAATGGGGCAGGATACAAAGTCAATGTCCAGAAATCAGTTGCTTTCTTATACACTAACAATGAAAATTCAGAAAGGGAAATGAGAGAATCCATCCCATTTACTATAGCATCAAGAACCATAAGATACCTGGGAATAAAACTAACCAAGGAGGTAAAGGATCTGTACTTGAGGAACTACAAAACACTCATGAAAGAAACTGAAGAAGACACAAAAAGATGGAAGACCATTTCATGCTCATGGATCAGAAGAATTAACATTGTTAAAATGTCTATACTGCCTAGAGCAATCTATACTTTCAATGCCATTCCAATCAAAATTGCATCAGCATTTTTCGAAGAGCTGGAGCAAATAATCCTAAAATTTACATGGAATCAGAAGAGACCCCGAATTGCTAAGGAAATGTTGAAAAGAAAAACAAAACTGGGGGTACCACATTGCCTGATTTCAAGCTTAACTACAAAGCTGTGATCACCAAGACAGCATGGTACTGGTGTAAAAACAGACACATAGACCAGTGGAACAGAGTAGAGAACCCAGATATGGACCCTCAACTCTGTGGTCAAATAGTCTTTGACAAAGCAGGAAAAAATATACAGTGGAAAAAAGACAGTCTCTTCAATAAATGGTGCTGGGAAAATTGGACAACTATATGTAGAAGAATGAAACTCGACCATCCTTTTACAGCATACACAAAGATAAACTCAAAATGGATAAAAGACGTCAATGTGAGGCAGGAATCCATCAGAATCATAGAGGAGAACATAGACAGTAACCTCTTCAATATCAGCCACAGCAACTTCTTTCAATATATGTCTCCAAAGGCACATGAAACAAAAGTGAAAATGAATTTTTGGGACTTCATCAAGATCAAAAGCTTCTGCACAGCAAAGGAAACAGTCAACAAAACAAAGAGGCAACTCACAGAATGGGAGAAGATATTCACAAATTACAATCCAGACAAAGGACTGATATTCAGGATCTATAAAGAACTCAAACTCAACACACACAAAACAGATCATCATGTCAAAAAAAATGGATGGAAGACATGAACAGAAGCAATGAAGACATACAGATGGCTAACAGACATATGAAAAAATGTTCATCATCCCTAACCATCAGGGAGATTCAAATCAAAACCACACTGAGTCACCACCTTACACCAGTTAGAATGGCCAAAATTAATAAGACAAGAAACAACAAGTGTTGGAGAAGATATGGAGAAAGGGGAACCCTCTTATACTGTTGGTGGGAATGCAAGTTGGTGCAGCCTCTTTGGAAAACAGTATGGAGATTCCTTACAAAATTAAAAATAGAGCTTCCCTATGGCCCTGAAATTTCACTACTGGGGTATTTACCCCAAAGACACAGAGGTAGTGAAATAAGGGCCACCTGTATCCCAATGTTCACAGCAGCAGTGGCCACAGTCACCAAACTGTGGAAAGAGCCAAGATGCCCTTCAATGGACAAATGGATAAAGAAGATGTGGTCCATATATACTATGGAGTGTTATGCCTCCATCAGAAAGGATGAATACCCAACTCTTGTATCAACATGGACGGGACTGGAAGAGATTATGCTGAGTGAAATAAGTCAAGCAGAGAGAGTCAATTATCATATGGTTTCACTTATTTGTGGAGCATAATAAATAACACAGAGGACATTGGGAGATGGAGAGGAGAAGGGAGTTGGGGGAAACTGGAGGGGGAGATGAACCATGAGAGACTATGGACTCTGAAAAACAATCTAAGGGTTTTAAAGGGGCGGTGGGTAGGAGGTTGGGTGAGCCTGGTGGTGGGTATTATGGAGGGCACGTATTGCATGGAACTCTGGGTGTGGTACATAAACAATGAATTCTGGTACACTGAAAAGAAATTTAAAAAATTTTTTAAAAACTGTATTTTTTTTCCCTTCACATCATCCCTTTCAGCATCCAGGAAAATATTTAGCATATAATTGGTAATATAAAGAATTCTAAGTAAATGTTCTTTGAACTCTCTAACAGTGATGACCTTGCAGCTTATGCATGTTTTGTGACACTTTACAATGGTACTATTTTATCACCATTTACCCTCTTTCCTTTTATAAAATAAAGGAGGGCAATGGAACTATTTGTTGTTGAAGGAGTCAACATTTGTAGTACTCAGTGTACATTTATTGTTTCTACACTTTTTAAAACTTCTTTCTGTGGATTCAGATAAGTTGTTATTATGCCTCATATTATAGTGTATAAACCTTTGTATTTTATTGACTAACAAAAATTAGCATATTTATATATATGTGTACATAAATAGATGGATAGGTAATTAATACTCATTAACTCTGCTTCCACAGCAATATGTAAAATCAATGTCCTTACTTTATAGCCATACTTCTTAAACTATCATGAAGAGTTTGAATATAGAATCTATTTATACTTCATTTACTACAGAATTATTTATATAGTTAATAATATGCCTAAAATGTCATCTCCTACTCAACTCACAAAAAATAATTACCTTTTTTCTTGTTGTGGTGTAGAAACTTTAATTTCAACATAGTA
Organism: Mustela erminea; assembly: GCF_009829155.1. Taxonomy (NCBI): domain Eukaryota; kingdom Metazoa; phylum Chordata; class Mammalia; order Carnivora; family Mustelidae; genus Mustela; species Mustela erminea. Next base: position 41,379,648 of record NC_045628.1, on the reverse strand, counting down.
TTGTGAATTTTTTTTCTGTTTACCATATCATAACAAGATTGCAGTTGAAGATGTATTAGCATACAATAAATCTAAAGAAAAGATATATATATCTTTCTCTAAAAAAGAAAGATATATATCTTTCTCTAAAAAAGTATATATCTTTTCTATATATCTGTGTATATATATATGTATGTATATATATATATATATATATATATATATATATATATACATACTTAAAATCTTGGGATAATTACTAATGACTACTTAGTATGCAAATAGCTATTGTTACTTCAAAATTTATAGAATATAAGAATAATATACTTTGAAGAAAACATTCTCCTATGTTCAGAAGGTGCCATTATTTAAACCTCTGAAGTGGAGTTTCAGACAGAGAGAGAGAGAGAGAGATGATATGTTCTTTTTTATTAGTTTAAGTTAGGTGGTGCTGGTGCTGTTATTAATAACAAACTCATATCTTAGCAATATAACATACTAGAGATTTATTTCTTAGCCAAGGCAATTCTGAGGTGAGCTATACACTGCTCATTCATCTCAAATTTATGCCATCTGGAACCCATGGTCCTCAGGTTTTCAGTCGGGGGAGAGGTATTGAGTAGACAAATAAACTATTAACTGCCTCTGACCAGAATATGGAACATATCATAACGGCTCGGAGTTCACCGATCCTCATCAGTCATATGATCTCAGTCTCATTCCAAAACAGGCTGACAAATATAAACACCTGGGTATTTGGTTAGCTTTAACTGTGTTTGCCATATCATGGCATAAATGAGGAAACTGTGATAAAGAACATTAATGTCTAAATTATGAACAAAGGTTGCCAAATGGTTATATAAATTAGAAAACAAAACAAAACACAGAAAGCCCCTGTGTTAATAGAAGTTATAATTCTGTGGACCAGATGGACAATTAGTTAAATAAGTGCCATAAAGGTGAGGTGCATGTCATCATAAGAGAAAAACAACTTTATAGAATCTTAGTTAGCCTTTCCATTGGTCTTCCAGCGTCCTGTCTTTCTAATCTTCTGTCTGTGTTCTCTTTCCTTTTGCTAGAAAAACTCTCTCTCATCCTTCTAATGTAGCTGATAGATCTTTAGGTTTTATTTATTTTGTAAGTATTTTAATTTCAACCTCATTTTTCATAAGCACTGTGACTGGGTAGAGAACTCTTTTCCAAAATTTTTTCTTTTACATCTTTATGTAATTCCTTTTATCATCTTCTAATTTTCCTTGACTGTTGAAATATTGGTTTTAAGTCTTACTGTTGTTCCTTTGAAAATAATGTATGTTTCTTTCTTTTTTCCCTGGTTGCTTTCAGGCTTTTTGTTTTCTTTGTTTTCAGTGGTTTTACTATAAGATGCATAGGTGCACCTGTTCCTTCCCCCCTCTCTCCTCTTTATTTTTTTGTTCCTTAAAAAAAAAAAAAAAAAAAAAAAGATGCATACTGTGTGCAGTTGCAGAGCTCTTGAAATCTATGGGTGAAACTGGTGGTGGCTATTAAGGAGGGCATGTATTACATGGAGCACTGGGTGTTGTATGTAAACAATGAATCTTAGAGCACTACATCAAAAATTAATGATGTATTCTCACACAATTAAAAAAAAGAGATCTATGGATTGGTGTCTTTTGTCATGGAATATTATAAACAGTTGTTACTTGTAACATTACTTCTGCCTCATTTCTCATTTCTCCTTTGGAGATTCAAATTACATATAGGCTAGACTTTTGTGCTGAGTAATTTTTTTTTAATAATCTCTTCCCTATTTTCAATTTTCTTTTCTTTTCTTTAGTCTCCATATTTTGTATTTAACCTTATCCTTGCTTATCATTCCTCTTTTTTCTATGCATAACCTGCTGTTAAATCTATCAGTTGGCTTATCAAATTCAGTTGTGTATTTAATCAGAATAAACTGTAAAAAGAATGAAATGGTTGGTCTAAGACTAGACTTGGATGGTCTAAGACTAGACCATCATTCTTTTTACAGATTATTCTGATTAAAATCTCAACCCTTTCATTTGTTATCTATCTTTTCTTTTTATTTCCTTGATCACATTCATCATATTTTAAAAAATCCTATTAATCAATTAAATGCTTGATTTTCATGTATTTGATCATGATTCCTCACATTCCTGCAGATTTTTTCCTGTATTATAGGAAACTGAAAAAACTTAGAGACTGTTGATTTCACAGTTTTTGTAGACAGTTTATTCTGTTTTTGCTTAAATAGTTAAGGTGGTAGATAACCATCTTAATCCAATCAGAGTCCAGGAATGATTAGTGTTTTGACACTTCTGATACCAGTTTGTCACTTCTCTGAGGGCTTTGCTCTCCAAAAATAATAACTGAAGTGACAACTTTTGTGTGTTCTTCTAGGCATTTGAAAACCAAGTAGAATTTTTGAATCTTCTTTCCTAATGATCTCAGAATTTGGGAAATGTATCAGTGGCAGTGTTGGTTTCTCTAACACTTTTTCTCACCAAGAATTTGGCATTCTTGTTACCTGTTTATTTACCTACCTACCTACTTACCTACCTATCTAGTTACCCAACTACCTATTTATCATCTATCATTAGCTCTATGAGACCACCAAAACCTTATTTGGTTTATCTACATTATGGGGTTGCTCATCTGCCTGACTTTACCTAAGTCTTCACATTTTTGCCTCTTATAAAAAACCAACAAATAGCCAAAGGAAAACAAATAATACACTATTTGTCTTTCTCTGAATTATTTCACTTGGTATAGTGTCCTCAAGTTCTGTCCATGTTGTTGCAAATGGAAGGATATCATTCTTTCTGATGGCTGAATAATCTTCTATAAGTGAATGTGTGTGTGTGTGTGTGTGTGTGTGTGTGTGTCTGTATATTCTATACCTATCACATCTTTTTTAGTCTATTCATCCATTGGTGAGCACTTACATGTTTTTGTATCTTGGCTATTGTAAATAATGCTGCAATAAACATAGGCATGCAGATATATTTTCAATATCCTCTTTTCATTTACTTCGGATATATGCCCAGAGGAGAGATTTCTGGATCATATGGCAGTACTATTTTTATTTTTTGGAGGAACCCCCTACTGTTTTCTATAGTGGCTGTATCAATTTATGTTCTTATCAGCAGTGCATAATTGTTTTCTTTTTTCTACATTCTTGCCAAAATTTCTCTGTCTTCTTCATGTTAGCCATTCTAACAGGTGTGAAGTGATACCTCATTGTGCTTTTGATTTGTATTTCCCTGGAGATTAGTGGTATTGAACATCTTTTCATGTACTTGGCCATTTGTGTGTCTTTTTTGGAAAAATATCTATTCAGTTCTTCTGACCATTTTTTAATTAGATTTTTTTGCTTGTTTGTCATTGGGTTGTATGAATTCTTTATATATTTTGGATATTAACCTCTTATCAGATGTATGGTTTGCAAATATTTTCTTCCATTGTATAGGTTGTCTGCCTTTGTTCAATTTTTTTGACTCTTTCTTGTGCTATGCAGACGCTTTTTAGTTTGATGTAGTCCCATCTGTTTATTTTTTGCCTTTGTTGGTTGTGCGCTTGGTATCATACTTGAAAAATACCATTGCCAAGGTCAATGCCATTGTGGTTTCTTTCCATGTTTTCTTCTAGAAGTTTTATGATTTTAGACAGTTTTCCATGTTATTAACATTTCAACAACTTAACTTAATCAGTGAGGAACTGGTTAGCTAATTTGTAACCCATCTATTTGATAGAGGACTTATGTGACAGTTTCCACAAGTTATTAATAAGTCATGGTATCATTTTCTAACTCTATACAATTAGATTCCATTTTTGAAAAGATTAAATGTATTGGCAGATGCGTGAAATTTTTGGAAGATTCCATATGCATATTCTTAAACCATAATGACTTTAAGAATGTGCCTGGGGACATATAGGCACATGAGAAAATCAAGGAATATGTTTTTATTGAAATGTCTATAAGTTATACAAGGCTTAGAGTTATAGTTTGTCAAAAATACTTTATATCACAAAATGACCAGGAAGTTATTCATTTTTATATGTACATATCAGATAAAATAACTGTTTGATTATGAAACAGTTTATTTAAAACTACTATTATCATTAATATGCATTTGTTGAATTATCATCCATAAGCTGAATAGCTCTCAAACATATAAGAAGGATGGCATAGATACTTAAGTAAGTCCCAAAGTAGATTGTTGAAAAATGTGAGCAAAACAGTTTGCTTTTTTGTGAAAATGTTAGTCCAAGTTCAAAGATAAGTGTCAGTTTCAGTAAATTAATAGGATAAGGAATGAAGACTTTATTAAATGTTGCCACCAGATTTACATGAAACATTCATTTTAAATGCTATTTAATTTGTTGGAGAGGATGTGGAGAAAGAGAACACTCTTACACTGTTAGTGAGAAAGCAAATTGGTGCAGCAACTTTGGAAAACAGTGCAGAGATTCCTTAAGAAATTAAAAATAGAGATTCCCTATAACATTTCAATTGCATTATTGGGTATTTACCCCAAAGATACTGTAGTGAAAAGAAGGGCTGTCTGTGCCCCAATGTTCATAGCAGCAATGGCCACAGTCACCAAACTGTGAAAAGAACCAAGATGCCTTTCAATGGACAAATGGATAAAAAAGATATGGTCCATATATACAATGGAGTGTTATGCCTCCATCAGAAAGGATGAATACCCAACTTTTATATCAACATGGATGGGACTGGAAGAGATTATGCTGAGTGAAATAAGTCAAGCAGAGAGAGTCAATTATCATATGGTTTCACTTACTTGTGGAGCATAAGGAATAACACAGAGGACATTGGGAGATGGAGAGGAGAAGTGATTTGGGGAAAATCAGAGGGGGAGACAAACCATGGGAGACTGTGGATTCTGAGAAACAAACTGAGGGTTTTGGAGGAGAGGGCAGTGGAGGGTTGGGTGAGACTGGTGGTGGGTATTGTGGAAGACACGTATTGCATGGAGCACTGAGTGTGGTGCATAAACAATGAATACTGGAACACTGCAAAGAAATAAAATAAAATAAAATGGAAAAAATGCTACCCTAATTTTAAATATTTAAAAAAAATCATTTACACTAAGTTTAGGGGTTAAGAAATTCAATCCTGATGGACTGCAACAACTATTTATGAAGTATTTTGGACCCTGCTTCCACTGGCTCCCAGAGCAATTGTATCTCTTTCCAATATCATATTTACTAATGACTCATTGGTAGCTTAAAATCAATGAAGGTGAAGGGATATACACAATTAGGACATTCTGGAAATCAGGGCTCTCCCCTATGTTCCTTGAGAAGTTTGTTAAATATTTACCTTCTTACAACTGATTAAAACTGTGGTCAAGCATAGAATTTGGAGTCACACTATAGTTTGGGTATGAGTTTTGCTACTTACAACATGGTTGTCTTTGCTAGATCAAAGTCTCCATTTCCTTAACAAGAAAAGAGGAGTATAACATTAAATGCTTTGTCTAGTTCAAGAATTCAGTATGTAATATATGTAATATGCTTATGTTAGTCTGTGTTACACAATCAATTATGAATTAAATTTAATTATTTTACTCTTATATCTCTCTTTTCTCACAATTAGTTAGGCTCCCTTATTTTTTTTCCTATTATTCTAATGCATGGAAACCTATAGAACAATAATGTGGAGAAGTAGAGAGACTAGCATACTTATTTTCTAATATTAATACTCATATTAACTGCTGAAAATGTCACCTTTTACATCACCAATGGCAGCTTACTTGTTTGCAGATGATCATTGCAAGGAGGGGAAATGATACATCAATACCTTTTGGTTCATGTTAGCCCCAACAGTCATAAATTGCAGTAATTTGGAATGAGCTGTTCCTATGTAATTTTTAACATGAGAAAGAATTATTCATGTAGAGTTGCTTGTCCACTTTATTTACTGGTATCCTGGAGAGGGCTGGCATGATAGCTTTGGCAAAGAATTGGGAGTACTGAATCCAAGAAACATGACATTAGAAGAAATAGCAAGATTTTAAAAATAATTGAGTACCAAGTAAGGCATCACCATATTATTCAGAAATGTATGATATTTAAACTACTGTGTTAAATTGTTTTGTGATGTAAATACATTCAATCATCTAGACTTCAAAATTATAACTGATTTTAGAAAAAAGAAGCTTGGTTTATTCTTTGAATAACTTTTTTCAAGTTTTTAAATGTGGTGGTCTTTTTTTCATCATTTCTTGGCCTTGAGAAGCTGGTTGTAATTACAATAATATCTAATTACATTTTGATGATGTCAGAAAAGTATGTTTTTGAACTGATTTGTTTATTATGTTCTGTGTAAAAATTGGAATTCTCCTTTCAATACAAAAGTCCTTAATTTATACAAAATATAAATTATGAAATACCTCTGTCCCCCTTATTTAACAAGATAGAGAATAAAATTACTAAACTCTGGCAATATTTTTATAGAAAAGAATTAATGCAGTTCATATTTTTTCCTATACTCCCCTCTCCGTTATGTCCCACTACAGAGCCAGCAGCTGAGCCATACAAAGAAGATGTTTGATAGATAAAGTACACAGATGCTAAGGTCTGGAATACATTTTTTAGCATTAACATCTGTGTCTGTGTTAAGCTCTTGGCTGCATTCTCATTTGATGCTTGGATGGGGCTCTTAGGTCTGCTGATTTCCCTGCTAAATGTGCTCATATCTGGGTAGCAGGCTCTAATGACCTTGGAAGAAATCAACTATTGATAAACTAGTTGAAAATTGTTGATCCTAGAAACTTGATAGTTTTGTTCCCCTAAGTGACTTATGTCCCCAGGAACTTGACTCCATTTAATGAAAAGCATCTTAAATAAAAATCACCCACAATTTCCATGTAGAGAAAGAGGTCTATAAAGCTCTCTTAAGTAAGAGTCTCAAATCAATTCTTTGTGACTTTGGTTGATGTTTTTTACATTGTTTCAAAACTAAGTTGCTATAAACCAGTTTGGTTTTTTTTCAGTACTAGGAGATTAATTTTTAAACCCTTAATTGGTAACAAAATGCCAAGCAACTATGTTCTGGAGGGATTTATTTTTACTATTATTAGAAAATCATATAAATAACTTTTGGAGATATATCCCAAAATTTTCAACAAATCTCAAACATTGATTCAACTCAATTGATCATATTATATCAAATCCAAGTGATTCTCATTACAGTAAAAAAAAACCCTATGTTTAAATGCACTTATAAAAAGAGATACAGATATTTCTATGAATATTTTTATTAGAATGTCTAAGTTTAATAAATATTGCAATGAAAAATATTTTTTTATAAAATAAACTTTCCAAGTTACATACAGTAGTGCAATATTTATCAAAAAGTTTCAGCACTAAATAAGGTGACAAATTGAGGGTCAGTGTTAGAGTCACGTTCAGGAGAAATAATTTATTCTTAAATATTTAAATGTTACCTGGTTTTGTATTTAAAACAAATAAAAACCTTACTTGATGTTTCTGTTCAGGCCCATATTTTCTTGTGTGCTGCATTTCTTTTGCATTTTCTACTTTCTTACTTTAAAATAGTGAGTTTAATTTTACTGATTTTATTAAGTTTTTGGAATAATGATCATAAAATAAAAACAATACAAAATATAACACACACACACACACACACACACACACATGCTTGTCTGAAGCAATTCTCCAGTAAAGCTATCTGTTTTTGTTATATCCCACAAGTATAACAGACTTGGAAAATTATTTTATGTACTTCAAAGATTGGTATTAACATGCACTTGGTTCTTCTGAACACACATCCTTACTGTAATTTCATTTAAAGTGGATGTAAAATGTTCTGTTATTTTTCACATCTAAATAAACACATACACACACACACACACACACACACTAATGTGAGTTTCGTATACCTTAATCTAGTCTCCAAAGACTAATTATGCTTTAAGCTTTAGTGCTATTCAAATGGGGTTTTGTGTGCTTAGGTTGTTTGAAAATATTGTCTTCCAAAGTGTGGAGGAATCATTTGGATGACATTGTAAGCTCCTGATGCCAAGCTGGGAAATTTTCTTCCAAAGACAGCATCTGGTTCTTTGGCAAATCTATTGGTGGTTTTTCTGCACCTCTAGGTCTGTTATATGGCTGGCTGCTTTTGAGGACCGTCTTCTACTTTACTGAAATGAAGGACTGTATAAATCACTGAAACATTCTGTGAGGTTGATTTAGGTACTAGCTTAGAAACTAAGGCTCCATATATGAGATAAGTGTAACATTGATGTCTGTATGCTGATATACTCCCAGGAACATCTGTTTCTGCAAATGCCTGAGACGGCCTACATGTGCAAGATGAATAAGCATATTATGTGTTCAATAGAAAAAAAAATCTGAAAGTCATTGATACTGTTTGAAAATTTATTCTTCACACATTCTGAAATCAATTAATTGAGAAGTACTAAACAGAAGGGAGTTGTTGAGAATTTGCTATTTCTATTCTATTTCTATTTGCTATTCTATTAGCTAATTAGTCTATTGATTGAAGAGAGTAGAAAACTTTCCTGTGATGTGAGGTAATACTAACACTTAAGCATGTTTTTGTATTTTCCAAAAATACCATATGTGAATAATGATTCTTTAGAATACAAGAATTTATAATCAACTGAGCAGTTATTAGGCAAGATTATTTTTCCCTCTGGGTAATTATAAGTAATATAATTCACTAATTTCTGAAATAATGATAAATTAGAGGGTGTACAAAGTAAAAGTTCATTTATTACTATCCCCCCTTTTTTGTTGTTGTTGTTGTTAGTTAACTCTTGCTGAGAAAAAAAAAAAAGAAAAGAAAACCCCTTGGTTTTCCTTATTGATTCATATTATTTGAGTTTTATATTTATCATCAATTATTTTAATAAGTTCTGGGGATACAAATTCAAATACCATGATGGCACCAAGTTAAAGGAACTTATATTTTGCAACTCTGAGACAGAGCTTTGGAAATGAAAGAACTGCTAGAGAGGAAAGCTGCAAACAAGTTACATGACATGTAAGCAAAAAGATAAGGAGATACGATTTGATTGTTATAGGATCACAGATGATCAGCTTACACTCTTCCTTGATAAATCAGGGAAATTTTTTGTGAGAAAGCTCTATTTGACCTGAGTCTAAATATCAAGTCAGAGATTTTTAAGCAAAATAAATAAATAAATAAATAAATAAATAAATAAATAAGAAGTATTGATAGAACATTCCAGGAAGTTGGAAAGGCAAGTAATAAAAAAATGAATAGTGAATAGTGAAAGCTTATGGTATTTTTAGAGAAGCTCAGTTTTCATATGTGTGAGTGTGTGTATGTGTGTGTGTGTTTGTGTCCCTCCCTGCATGGGAAGATTGGTAATTGCCAGTGAAAAAGAGGCATAAATTTGAATTTAACACAGAGAAAGTCATAAGCCAGAGCCTTACCATTTGGAAAGATAAAATATATATATATATATATATATATATATAAAATTTAATATCAAATATCCTGTGGGAAATCAACTGGATGTCTTACTCAGTTTCCTTGTTATCACTTGCTGCCTTGCCCAAACATACGAATATATAGTTCTTACATGGACTGTTCTTTGAAAGGGGTTATTTCTCTTAAGGGACTAAGAAGCAATGTTAAAAGTTACATGCTTCGTAACAATGTGATCTTGGCTAAACCTTTTAAATTCTCTAGCTATTTTTTCCTTATTTAGGAAGTCAGAGTAATAATAGCCCATGGGTATATTATAAGAGATATATTAATAGATATGTATAAGAACACTTTTAACATAGCACATGCTTAATAAGCATTATTTATTATACTATTTTTCTTGTCATCTGAAATCTATGTCTGAGCTCCTAATCCATTAAACAACAAATTTTGTATTAAGTTTCTTCTACTTCCTTACATGATCCACGGGGTTGATCCAGCCTGTCATCCTGGATTTTCTTATCATGGATTTTTGTCTTGAATCAAGCTTAGGTTCACTTTGTACTGTACAGAGACTTATATCCTTATCTTCCTAATCCATTACCCAGGCATCTTCCAATTTACTCACAGCTTCCCACACTGGCCATTCCAGGGCTTTGATAGCTTAATATCAAGAAATTATACTTTTCAAATTTAAGTCATTTATATAATTAAATAGAGCCTTTTAAAACAAAATAATAAAATGAACATTATTGAGAGAAATGATACGACTTTAGTAGTAACAACAATGACAACAGGGAGTGAGAGAGAGAGGAAGGGAATGAGAGAGGGAGAGAGAGGGAGAGGGAAAGAAATAACCAGGAACTTAAAATGTGTTGTTTCTCTTTGGAGAACATCATAAAACGATAGAGAGGAAAGAAAGATATCTGAAATGAATAAGTATTTCAACTGTGGTCTTGACTAAAAAGCAAAAATCAATACTATGAAGATAGGAATTAACATATAAAATGAATCTAACCTTTGCAACTACATGGATTAGAGCAGGAGTCCATTGTGCTAAGCAAAATAAGTCAGTCAGAGAAAGATAAATACCATATGATTTTACTCACATGTGGAATTTAAGAAACAAAATAGATCAACATAGGGGAAAAACAAGAGAGACCCAACATATAAAATGGACTCTTAATTGTAGAGAAAAAAATAAGGGTTACAGGAGGGAAGGTGGGTGGGTGATGGGCTAAATGGGTAATGGGTATTAAGGAGGGCACTTGTGTGATGAGCACTCTGTTACGTGTAAGTGATAAATCACTAATTCTATTCCTGAAACCAGTATCACACTATATTTTAACTAGAATTTAAATAAAAAATTAAAAATAATAATAAAATAAATGTAACCTTCAACAATATTCAACCAGGTTTTGTGTGAGTATATGATTTGATTAAAGGACTTTGAAGTGATTCTGGAAACCTTTACATGAAGCTTTTGAAAAATAAGAGCACTCCTAATTTTATATATATATACATATATTATATATATATAAATATATATTATATATAATACACAGTATTATCTATATCTATATTTATATCTATATATCTATACATATACACATTTATTTACTTCCAAATCCACATTTGCATTTGGAAGAGTTATTGCTTAACTGTCCCCAATTCTTTGCTGCTCCCTATATCACTGTCCTTTATCAGTGTGGCATTGGGCTTAGCCATAAATTCCTTTGTTCTTAAAAGATGTAGGAAAATAAAGATTCAAATAAGCATTTTTGTGTTTTTATTTGAATTTTTATACATTTGAAATTACCAAGAGACCATGTCTGGTCTAGACTGCTAGAGGATGAGGGACATGGGGAGTCAAACTAAGTAGCCAAATTTTTTCCAGCTAAAGTCAACCTAAACCAGTCAGTAGTGAGTCTCACTAATCATATAAGTCAGCCCAGCTGAGATGATAAAAATCTACTCTGCAGATATTCCAAGATTGATGACCAGCACATTCACAAGCTAAATAAATGTGGTTTATATTGATGCACTCTTATCTGCCATACGCAGCATCATGTTAATATAGATATTTTACCAAAGATTGGATGCTGTAGCAACAAAACATAAAATTTGTAAATATGGGGGGGGTGAGTAGCAAAGGGCTGCAGATGAAGGGGATATTATTGTTCAGAGATGGAAAGCATTAAAGAAAATATTATATTATAAAAGTTTGGAGAAAGAGCAAGAAAACTGGTATTTAATGATAGGAAATTAGTGACTCATGTTATGCACTAACAAAATTTTTGGTAAATTGATAGAAGGTAGACATGGACATAAGCGAAGGCATTTCCAGAAAGAATATACCTTCTTCATGCAAATCTGCTTCGTGGGAACAATGACTCATGTCATTGGTTAAATTTATAATAGTAAATTTACATGCTATGATATTATGAAATATCAGAATAAATGTCATAATGGTTATTCATTTTTAGTAAATAATCATATATGTTATTGTGAAGAGAAAATAGAGATTACAAAATTCTTATGTTGTAGTATTTCATTTTGGTGGATAAATACTATCTGATGAAGGAAGAGAATTGTAGGCAGAGAAATAATCTTGGCATGCATTTCCATGAACTGGCTGCCCTTTTCAGGTCCAACAGCCCATACCCTTCCTTGTGCTCACGGACAGTCTCCTGGATTCTTCAGATTATAGACTATTCACATAAGATGCTTGGATGTATTTTTAATTTCGGCTGAACTGGATACCTCACAAAAGAACTAGGAAAAAACTGATAAGATTTATTTATTTTTATTGAATTTCTATACCTTGCTTAATTTTATTCTATCCATAGATTTAGTTGAAGGAGTTAAGGCTCTGAAATTTAAATAACTGAGTTTGAATTGTAAATCTGCCCTTACAGTGTGAAATCTTATCTTAAACATTCAAGCTTTCTTCATAGAAGAAATGGGCATTATAAGTTCTATTATTTTAAGATGCTGCAAAGATTAATTCAGAAATATATAACCTTTTCTTTGGTATGTGTTAATATTCCTACAGATATTAGCATGGATACATAGATAGGAAAAGGATAAATGGATCATAGACAGACATAAATATAGCTCCCTATAGAAAAAAAGTAAAAAAAAAAAAATGAAGTCACTACACATTTAAGTAGCTGATCTTGCTTTTCTAATCAATTACCTGTGAATAATTTTCACTTAAGATAAGAAAAAACCATCACTAAGGGCTGCGTGGCTCAGTCTTTAAGTGTCTGACTCTTGATTTCTGCTCAGGTCATGATCTCAGGGTTATGGGATCAAGTCCCACATTGGGCTCCACGGTCAGGTGAGAGTCTGCTGGAAATTCTCTTTCTCTTCTTCTCCCTCTGCTCCTTCCACTGCCTGTGCTTTTCCACTTTCTAAAATAAGTAAATAAATCTTAAAAAAAGAAGAAAGAGAAAAAGAGAGAGAGAGAGAGAGAGAGAAATAGCCATAAGTTTTCCTTTAGTTTAAACACCAGACTTACTATAGTTAATAAGGATTGTCTTAGCAGTAACTATTTTTGTGTTGGAAGTTTCAAAAAATATTTACAATTCAGATGAAAATTATGGATGAGATAAACAAAATGCAAGTATGCTAACACTATTCTAGTAATCATTTCCCATATGACTTGAAATAATATGGTTTGTCTTGATTGTGAGATCTATGCATAGAGGTTTGTATGGATAATTATAGGTAACAATTCATTTGGATTTATAAATTTTATCTGGAAAGAATATTCAGTGAAAGAAGAACTTAGCAAGTCTCACAACAGTATTTGGCATTTATTTAGGGGAAAAATGTTTAAATATGATAGGAAAAAGATGCATTAAATAGTATACATTTATTTAGGAAATAATAAGTGTGATCTACTAATATGTATTTTCAAATATCCTTTGTCATATACATGTCTTCTTTTTTTTTTAATTTTTTATTTTTTATAAACATATATTTTTATCCCCAGGGGTACAGGTCTGTGAATCACCAGGATTACACATTTCACAGCACTCACCAAAGCACATACCCTCCCCAATGTCCATAATCCCACCCCCTTCTCCCAACCCCCATCCCCCCAGCAACCCTCAGTTTGTTTTGTGAGATTAAGAGTCACTTATGGTTTGTCTCCCTCTCAATTCCATCTTGTTTCCTTTATTCTGCTCTTACCCTCTTAACCCCCCATGTTGCATCACCACTTCATCATATCAGGGAGATCATATGATAGTTGTCTTTCTCCGCTTGACTTATTTTGCTAAGCATGATACGCTCTAGTTCCATCCATGTTGTTGCAAATGGCAAGATTTCATTTCTTTTGATGGCTGCCTGGTATTCCATTGTGTATATATACCACATCTTCTTGATCCATTCATCTGTTGATGGACATCTAGGTTCTTTCCATAGTTTGGCTATTGTGGACATTGCAGCTATAACATTCGGGTGCACGTGCCCCTTTGGATCACTACGTTTGTATCTTTAGGGTAAATACGCAATAGTGCAATTGCTGGGTCATAGGGCAGTTCTATTTTCAACATTTTGAGGAATTTCCATGATGTTTTCCAGAGTGGCTGCACCAGCTTGCATTCCCACCAACAGTGTAGGAGGGTTCCCCTTTCTCCACATCCTCGCCAGCATCTGTCATTTCCTGACTTGTTGATTTTAGCCATTCTGACTGGTGTGAGGTGATATCTCATTGTGGTTTTGATTTGTATTTCCCTGATGCCGAGTGATATGGAGCACTTTTTCATGTGTCTCTTGGCCATCTGGATGTCTTCTTTGCAGAAATGTCTGTTCATGTCCTCTGCCCATTTCTTGATTGGATTATTTGTTCTTTGGGTGTTGAGTTTGCTAAGTTCTTTATAGATTCTGGACACTAGTCCTTTATCTGATATGTCGTTTGCAAATATCTTCTCCCATTCTGTCAGTTGTCTTTTGATTTTGTTAACTGTTTCCTTTGCTGTGCAAAAGCTTTTGATCTTGATGAAATCCCAATAGTTCATTTTTGCCCTTGCTTCCCTTGCCTTTGGCGTTGTTCCAAGGAAGATGTTGCTGTGGCTGAGGTCGAAGAGGTTGCTGCCTGTGTTCTCAAGGATTTTGATGGATTCCTTTCGCACATTGAGGTCCTTCATCCATTTTGAGTCTATTTTAGTGTGTGGTATAAGGAAATGGTCCAATTTCATTTTTCTGCATGTGGCTGTCCAATTTTCCCAGCACCATTTATTGAAGAGGCTGTCTTTTTTCCATTGGACATTCTTTCCTGCTTTGTCGAAGATTAGTTGACCACAGAGTTGAGGGTCTATTTCTGGGCTCTCTATTCTGTTCCATTGATCTATGTGTCTGTTTTTGTGCCAGTAGCATGCTGTCTTGATGATGACAGCTTTGTAATAGAACTTGAAGTCCGGAATTGTGATGCCACCAACGTTGGCTTTCTTTTTCAATATCCCTTTGGCTATTCAAGATCTTTTCTGGTTCCATACAAATTTTACAATTATTTGTTCCATTTCTTTGAAAAATATGGATGGTACTTTGATAGGAATTGCATTAAATGTTTAGATTGCTTTAGGTAGCATAGACATTTTCACAATATTTATTCTTCCAATCCAGGAGCATGGAACATTTTTCCATTTCTTTGTGTCTTCCTCAATTTCTTTCATGAGTACTTAATAGTTTTCTGAGTATAGATTCTGTGCCTCTTTGGTTAGGTTTATTCCTAGGTATCTTATGGTTTTGGGTGCAATTGTAAATGGGATTGCTGTTGGTGTAGAGAAATGCAACTGATTTCTATCTTGCTGTTGGTGTAGAGAAATGCAACTGATTTCTGTGCATTGATTTTATATCCTGACACATTACTGAATTCCTGTACAAGTTCTAGCAGTTTTGGAGTGGAGTCTTTTGGGTTTTCCACATATAGTATCATATCATCTGCGAAGAGTGATAATTTGACTTCTTCTTTGCCGATTTGGATGCCTTTAATTTCCTTTTGTTGTCTGATTGCTGAGGCTAGGACCTCTAGTACTATGTTGAATAGCAGTGGTGATAATGGACAACCCTGCATGTTCCTGACATTAGCAGAAAAGCTTTCAGTTTTTCTCCATTGAGAATGATATTTGCGGTGGGTTTTTCATAGATGGCTTTGATGATATTGAGGTATGTGCCCTCTATCCCTACACTTTGAAGAGTTTTGATCAGGAAGGGATGCTGTACTTTGTCAAATGCTTTTTCAGCATCTATTGAGAGTATCATATGGTTCTTGTTCTTTCTTTTATTGATGTGTTGTATCACATTGACTGATTTGCAGATGTTGAACCAACCTTGTAGCCCTGGAATAAATCCCACTTGGTCGTGGTGAATAATCCTTTTAATGTACTGTTGAATCCTATTGGCTAGTATTTTGGTGAGAATTTTTGCATCTGTGTTCATCAAGGATATTTGTCTATAGCTCTCTTTTTTGATGGGATCCTTGTCTGGTTTTGGGATCAAGGTGATGCTGGCCTCATAAAATGAGTTTGGAAGTTTTCCTTCAATTTCTATTTTTTGGAACAGTTTCAGGAGAATAGGAATTAGTTCTTCTTTAAATGTTTGGTAGAATTCCCCTGGGAAGCCGTCTGGCCCTGGGCTTTTGTTTGTTTGGAGATTTTTAATGACTGTTTCAATCTCCTTACTGGTTATGGGTCTGTTCAGGCTTTCTATTTCTTCCTGGTTCAGTTGTGGTAGTTTATATGTTTCTAGGAATGCATCCATTTCTTCCAAATTGTCAAATTTATTGGCGTAGAGTTGCTCATAGTATGTTCTTATAATAGTTTGTATTTCTTAGGTGTTAGTTGTGATCTCTCCTCTTTCATTCATGATTTTTATTTATTTGGGTCCTTTCTCTTTTCTTTTTGATAAGTCGGGCCAGGGGTTTATCAATTTTATTAATTCTTTCAAAGAACCAGCTCCTAGTTTCGTTGATTTGTTCTATTGTTTTTTTGGTTTCTATTTCATTGATTTCTGCTCTGATCTTTATGATTTCTCTTCTCCTGCTAGGCTTAGGGTTTCTTTCTTGTTCTTTCTCCAGCTCCTTTAGGTTTAGGGTTAGGTTGTGTAACTGAGACCTTTCTTGTTTCTTGAGAAAGGCTTGTACCGCTATATATTTTCCTCTCAGGACTGCCTGTCCCACAGATTTTGAACCGTTGTATTTTCATTATCATTTGTTTCCATGATTTTTTTCAATTCTTCTTTAATTTCCCGGTTGACCCATTCATTATTCAGAAGGATGCTGTTTAGTCTCCATGTATTTGGGTTCTTTCCAAACTTCCTTTTGTGGTTGAGTTCTAGCTTTAGAGCATTGTGGTCTGAAAATATGCAGGGAATGATCCCAATCTTTTGATACCGGTTGAGTCCTGATTTAGGACCAAGGATGTGATCTATTCTGGAGAATGTTCCATGTGCACTAGAGAAGAATGTGTATTCCGTTGCTTTGGGATGAAATGTTCTGAATATATCTTAGATGTCCAACTGGTCCAGTGTGTCGTTTAAGGCCTTTATTTCCTTGCTGATCTTTTGCTTGGATGATCTGTCCATTTCAGTGAGGGGAGTGTTAACGTCCCCTACTATTATTGTATTATTGTTTATGTGTTTCTTTGATTTTGTTATTAATTGGTTTATATAGTTGGCTGCTCCCACGTTGGGGGCATAGATATTTAAAATTGTTAGATCTTCTTGTTGGACAGACCCTTTGAGTATGATATAGTGTCCTTCCTCATCTCTTATTATAGTCTTTGGCTTAAAATCTAATTGATCTGATATAAGGATTGCCACTCCTGCTTTCTTCTGATGTCCATTAGCATGGTAAATTCTTTTCCACCCCCTCACTTTAAATCTGGAGGTGTCTTCGGTCTTAAAATGAGTTTCTTGGAGGCAACATATGGATGGGTTTTGTTTTTTTTATCCATTCTGATACCCTGTGTCTTTTGATTGGGGCATTTAGCCATTAACATTCAGGGTAACTATTGACAGATAGGAATTTAGTGCCATTGTATTGCCTGTAAGGTGACTGTTACTGTATATGGTCTCTTTTCCTTTCTGATCTACCACTTGTAGGCTCTCTCTTTGCTTAGAGGACCCCTTTCAATATTTCCTGTAGAGCTGGTTTGGTGTTTGCAAATTCTTTCAGTTTTTGTTTGTCCTGGAAACTTTTAATCTCTCCTTCTATTTTCAATGATAGCCTAGCTGGATATAGTATTCTTGGCTGCATGTTTTTCTCACTTAGTGCTCTGAAAATATCATGCCAGCTCTTTCTGGTTGCCAGGCCTCCGTGGATAAGTCAGCTGCCAATCTAATATTTTTACCATTGTATGTTACAGACTTCTTTTCCCGGGCTGCTTTCAGGATTTTCTCTTTGTCACTGAGACTTTTAAATTTTACTATTAGGTGACGGGGTGTGGGCCTATTCTTATTGATTTTGAGGGGCATTACTGATATCTCTATTGATTAGGTACCTAGCCTTCGGTACTGCCTCTTGTTCTTTTTTTTGTGTTGAATTTTTCCGTCTTGTCATTTTGTCCAGATAAGAGTATATGAAGGAGCAAGTAAAATATTAAAAGGGTGGCAACGACCCCAGGAAAATATGCTTTAACTAAATTAAAAGAGATCCCAAATCGTGAGGGGGGAGAAAGGGGATGAAAAGAGGTTCAAACAGGAAGAAAGAAAAAAAAAGAAAAAAGAAAAAAAAAAGAAAAGAAAAGAATTAAAAGAAAACAAATAAAGAAAAATATAAAAAAGAAAAAATATATATATTAGATAAACTAGTTAAAAAACGTTAAAAAAGAAAAAGGTAAAAGTTAAAAAAAAAATTACCAGAAGGCGAGAAAAAAAACAAAAAATGAAAAAGAAAAAAAATTAATTAACTGCAAGACTAAAAAAAATCACAGGGAAAAAGCCATGAGTTCCGTGCTTTGCTTTCTCCTCCTCTGGAATTCTGCTGCTCTCCTTGGTATTGAAACCGCACTCCTTGGTAGGTGAACTTGGTCTCGGCTGGATTTCTTGTTGATCTTTTGGGGGAGGGGCCTGGTGTAGTGACTTTCAAGTGTCTTTGCCCCAGTCGGAATTGCACTGCCCTTACCAGGGGCCGGGGTGAGTAATCCGCTTGGGTTTGCTTTCAGGAGCTTTTGTTCCCTGAGCGCTTTCCGTAGAGTTCCATAGGACAGGAATACAAATGGCGGCCTCCTGGTCTCCGGTCCCCAGGAGCCGAGAGCCCAGGGCCCCACTCCTCAGTGCACCCTCAGAGAACAGTGCCCAGTTACTCCCGTCTGCCTGACCTCCTGCCGCGCTCCGAGCTCACCGAGCCTGCGACTGGTTCAAGGTAACACCGAGCTGTAAGCTTACTGTCGGCTCTGTCTCTGTAGCCGGCTTTCCCATTCCAATACCTGCAAGCTCTGCGACACTCAGACACCCCCGATCCTTCTGTGACCCTGCGGGACCTGAGGCCACGCTGACCCCGTGTGGGTTTCGCCCCCGTTTAGCCTCTGGCGCGATGTCCCTCAGTCCTGATTTTAAAAGTCCTGATTTTGTGCGCCGTTGCTCCACCGCTTGCTGGGAGCCGGCCCCTCCCCCTGTGGTCTATCTTCCTGTCGCTTTGGATTCACTTCTCCGCCAGTCCTACCTTTCAGAAAGTGGTTGTTTTTCTGTTTCCAGAATTGCTGTTCTTCTTCTCTTCGATCTGCCGATGGATTTTCAGGTGTTTGCAATCTTTAGATAAGCTATCTAGCTGATCTCCGGCTAGCTGAAGTAGTCTCAGCCTGCTACTTCTCCGCCATCTTGACTCCTCCTCTAATACTAACATTCTACATGTCTTCTTTTTAAATGCTAATATATATATAATCCTTTTAGTTATTGTGTAGAGCAACTTCAAGGATTAAAGTGATCTATTGTCTTATTTCAGAAAATTATTGGATGAAATTATGAGTAAATATATAATTTTATTTTTGCTTAGCAAAATGAGTGCATTAGTTTCTAAGGCATTTCAGAAAATAGTCTTTAATTTAATAAAATTATGTCCCCTTGAGAAATATGAAAACGTTGAACATAAGATTATTTAAAACATCAAATTCAAGATGACTATAGTTTTGCAGTGTCTTCTAGTAGCATCTGTATTAGATATCATTGTGTTATTAAATCTATTCAACCTATAATGTTTTTAAACATACATATGCTTTATGAAAAAATAATCATGATTTTTAA
This sequence comes from Mustela erminea, assembly GCF_009829155.1. Lineage (NCBI taxonomy): Eukaryota > Metazoa > Chordata > Mammalia > Carnivora > Mustelidae > Mustela > Mustela erminea. The sequence goes on along the minus strand of NC_045628.1, from coordinate 41,359,949 downwards.
AATGCTTATGCTAACATTATTTAATATTGAGAAAATGATGAAAAACTGAAATAGTTTCAGACGTTCAATTATATATATGGTTAATAAAAGTTTAGTGGATCTGAAACTTAAGAATTCTATTTTTATCTTTTAATCTTACAATTGATCATTTTAAGTATTTTTTAAAAAATATAATCAGCAAACATTAAGCCCTGTGCTACATGAAAACTCATATAATTCTGACAAAAACCAATTTAGGTAGGAGCTGTTATTTAATCCTGATTTTGCAAATGAGAAAAACAAGACACAGAAATATCAACATAACCTGCAGATATTCACATAGCGGAAAAGTATCAACAGGAATAACACCCTAATAGACAACTCCAGAGTCTGGGCTCTTGACACTTACTCTATGTTACTTATTGATAGATTGGAAAAAATCACTCCTGAGGTTGTTTCCATATAATTCCAGGCTTAAAAAAGGTGGGTTTTGAAAATAATTGTAATAGGGGAAACATTCTTTTGTATTAAGTGAAAATCTTTGGTCTTGAAAGATTCACTTCACTTGTGAAACACACACACACACATACCCCAACAAGGCATGGAATTATTAAATTAAATATATAAGCACTCAGGTCCATATTCTGAATTTGTGCTTTTTAATTGATTAATTTATTTTTAGTATATGTCTCCTAATTTTTCAAGAAAAAATAATGGTTTTTAATCCTGATTCATTCACTGATTTGGAAAATATGAAGTAATTGGCTTGGAAAATTATTTAAAAAGTCAAATCATTTATATTTTATTAGTTTTCTTACTGATTTGCTGGGTGTGTGTTCATAAAAGATTATATGCTTTAAAGTGAAGAGGCGACAATAAAGTAGCTTTTCACTTTCAACCAAGTCTCAGAATAAATGTGATAGAATTGTGGAATGGTAAAAAATGATCAGAGGAATAGCATTTTGCAATCTCATCTTCTAGAAAAATAAAATAGCATTAAAATGCACAGTTTTTCTTTCAGAATCCTTTTTACAGAAGGAATTTTATAAACCACTTTTTCTTAATGTAAATTGTACTGTATTTGCCTGTTCTTTAGAAAGAAACGTTGATCCTTCAATCCTAACCTTTTCAAAATTTTGAAATCTTTATAGAGAATTTAAACCACAATAAAAATGTAGAAATATTAAACAGTCCTCCTTCCACTTTATATTAAACCTGAAGAGGGAAAATTGTTTTCAGAAAAATTTTTATTGTTGTGTTGTTATTATATTTGATGGTGAATAAGGGGAATATTTTCTAAATACATATAATCATTCATATTATGGATAAGCCTATGATTGATTACAGTATGTAAAGGTGCTCATGTAACACATCAAAAGGTAATATTTAAAGAAAAATGTGCCAGGTATCATTACTTGAGGATTTTCAGTCTCCATGATACATTAAAAAAAAAATCCAGGGGGGACAAGATGGCGGGGAAGTAGGAGGAGGCGCCTTTTCAACCTATACCCTAAAGTGAGCTGATTACCTACCAAAGAACTCCGATCACCCACGAAATCAGCCTGAGATCAGAATTATACACGTCTGGATCTCTACAGGGGCAGAAGACGCCAGTGGGCAGGTAAAGCAGAGTGGGAATGGCGGACTGATAAGGGAAGATAAACAAAAAGGGGAGGGAGCCACCAGAGGCTACCAGTTGGAAAGTAATACCCCAATCTGAGAGTGCCCTGCATCTAGGAACCAGCATTAACTTGGAGACTGGTTGAAAGCACTCAAAAAGAGCAAAGGATCACGGGGGAATTGTAGGAATTGGGGCGGCTAGGGACAGGGGCTTAAGTCCTCGGTCCCAGGACAGCCTCCCCTGGCACTGAGCCAAAGAGAGTGCGGTGGAGAAACCAGCTCTTGGTCCCTAAGCCGCCAGCATGCCTGAGAATGCCTGGGTTCTGGCTCCTGGGAGGGGATGGGAGCCACGCCGGACAGCAGAACGTGCGAGCCCTGTTACAAAACCTGAGATACGCGCGCACGTCCCTCATACTCCCCTGAGAGAGGCCCAGCTGGTGCTGTTTGACCTGAGCCATTGTTTCAGAGCCTAAGACGTGCGTCCCAATCTCTCCCCTGACAGAGGTGCACAAAAGCCCAGCCTGGTGCTTTCGGACCTGCTCCCAGTACTCAGTACTTGAGATGCATGCGCGACCCATAGCTGCCCCTGAAAGAGGTGCACGCAAGCCGGGCACTCCCAGCCCAGGCCAGTGGAAAAATCTCAGTGTGCAATCGCTGCTTGGAATCTCTTTGGCAGTCTGGAGCTCCCAGACTGCCGCCGCTGCCGGTGGTTTTGGGTACAAACAAAAGATCCTGCATCCCTAGGGACCACGACATTAAACCTGCTCTTCCAGTGGCAAAGGAGGAACTCATCTGGGCTCTGCAGCCAGACTGAGGCTTCTCTCTGAGAGGATGGTCAGGGTGCAGTCTGTTTTCCTCTAAAACTACAAAAACCATCAAAAGCGGTCAAGGTGAGAGAAAAAAAAAGTGAACAAACATAAAAACCGCCAGAGAACAAAAGCCTGAAAAAAAAAAAAGAAAACAGTTTCCTCAGAGCCCACCCCCTTGAGGGGGGGCGGGAGGACTTAACTAAGGGAACATCATTGACTAAAAACCCACGTGACAGGCTCCTCACCCAGAAAACAAACCAAGAAAGAAAAAAAAAAAAAAGACTGCAAGAGAACAACCACCACTACTTCATAGGACAACTTTTATTTTCAACTCGTTCCCACTATTCTGGTTCATTTTTTTTTTATATATATAGATAATTTTTTAACCTATTTACCATCACAGTGAGCTGTTCAGTACATCAAATTCCATAATAACCTTCTAACCTGAACTTTTTGATACATAAACCTGTGTTTTTCTTTTACATTTCTATTTTTTGAATTTTTTAAAATTTTTGTTTAGTTTAGTCTAGTTTATTCCTTTTTATTTTTATTTTCTAATATTCATATAGAGTTAAACTTCAAAGTAATCCCCTTTTCCCAATCAATACTACCCCTATAGGTAAACCAATTTTTAATCCCGCTTTATCTTAGGAAAGTTGAGTCCTTTAACAAAGATATCAAGATACATCCAGGAAGAATCAAAACAACTTGCCTCACCCACACTGAGAATTTAGAACCACTCTCCCATCTTTTTCTTCCACCACTGTTTCTGTGTTTTTGTGTTTGTCCTGATAGTATATAAAGCTTATACTTGGGGTTCTTTTTGATGAGGTTCTTCCTTTATTTGCATTTATTTTTCTTGTGTCATATACTTTTATCAGTCTTTTTGTTTCTCTGTTTTTGTTTATATACTTCATAAATTGTACATTGGGGCCCATTTGGGCTGAACCTTCTCTTTCATCTTCCCTTTCTTTCCTGATCTCTCTCTCTCTCTTTTTTTCTTATTCTTTTCTTTTGTCTCTCATTTGGGTGGGGAATCCTGATAGCTCAGAAGTGTTCCAGGGTGCACCTTGACTGCACCACAGTCAATACATCCAGCTACATCTGTTCAGTCATCTCTCACCAAAATGACTAGGAGGAGGAAAGCCCAACAGAAGAAAAATAAAGAGAATGGACCTTCTGCAACAGAGCTAACAGCTATCAACATAGACAATACGTCGGAAAGATAATTCAGGCTAACAATTATCCAGACAATAGCTAGGTTGGAGAAAGCCATGGATGACCAAACGGAATTGATTAGGGCCGAACTGAAAGTGACCAGACAGGATGTTCACAATGTTAGGGCGGAGCTTAAAGCTACCAGGGAGGAGGTTCACAATGCTCTCAATGAGTTCCAATCTAATCTAAACTCTCTCAAAGCTAGGGTAACTGAGACAGAAGATAGAATTAGTGATCTGGAAGACAAACAGATAGAGAGAAAGGATCAGGAGGAAGCCTGGAACAAACAGCTTAGAAACCACAAAAACAGAATCAGGGAAATAAATGATGCCATGAAGCGTTCCAACATCAGAATTATTGGAATCCCTGAAGGGGAGGAGGAAGAAAGAAGTCTAGACGATATCGTGGAACAAGTTCTTCATGAAAATTTTCCCAATCTCGTGAATGGAACCAGCGTTCATGTACTAGAGGCTGAAAGGTCTCCAACCAAGATTATACATTCCAAAAAAAACATCACGACACCTGATAGTCAAATTGAGGAATTATAATTGTAGGTATAATCTCTTGAAAGCCACCAGGGCAAAGAGGCTCCTTACTTACAGAGGGAAGCCCATCAGAATAACGTCAGACATGTCCACAGAGACGTGGTAAGCCAGAAAAGGCTGGCAAGATATATTCAGGGCACTAAATGAGAAGAACATGCAGCCAAGAATACTTTATCCAGCAAGACTGACATTCAAAATGGATGGAGAGATAAAGAGTTTCCAAGACCGGCAATGCTTAAAAGACTATGCAACCACCAAGCTGACACTGCAGGAAATATTAAGGGGGGGGGGGTCTATAAAAGAGAAAAAATCCTAAGAATAGCATTGAACAGAAATATAGAGACAGTCTACAGAAAGAAAGACTTCAAAGGTAACTCGATGTCAATAAAAACATATCTATCAATAATCACTCTCAATGTGATGGGACTAATGTGCCCATAAAACTGCACAAGGTTGCAGATTGGATAAAACGACAGGACCCATCCATATGTTGTCTACAAGAGACCAATTTGAACCTAAAGATACACCCAGACTGAAAGTAAAGGGATGGAGAAGCATCTTTCATGCCAATGGGACTCAAAAGAAGGCTGGGGTAGCGATTCTCATATCAGATAAATTAGACTTTAAACTGAAGACTGTAGTCAGAGATACAGAAGAACACTACATAATCCTTAAAGGGACTATCCACCAAGATGATCTAACAATTGTAAATATCTATGTTCCCAATATGGGAGCAGAAAATTACTTAAGAAAACTGTTAATCAAGATAAAGAGTCATATTGATATGAATACACTAATCGTAGGAGATCTTAACACACCTCTCTCAGAAATAGACAGATCATTGAAGCAGAAAATCAATAAAGAAAAAAGAGCATTGAATGACACATTCGACCAGATGGACCTCATAGATATTTACAGAACATTCCACCCTAAAACAACAGAATACTCATTCTTCTCAAGTGCACACGGAACCTTCTCCAGAATAGACCATATACTGGGTAACAAATAAGGACTCAACCGATACCAAAAGACTGAGATGATTCCCTGCATATTCTCAGATCACAGTGCTTTGAAACTGGAGCTCAATCACAAGGAAAAGTTCAGAAGGAACTCAAACACCTGGAAGCTAAAGACCACCTTGCTTAAGAATGCTTGGATCAACCAGGAGATCAAAGAAGAACTGAAACAATTCATGGAAACCAATGAGAATGAAGACACTTCGGTCCAAAACCTATGGGATACAGCAAAGGCGGTACTAAGGGGGAAATACATAGCCATCCAAGCCTCCCTCAAAAAAAATGAAAAATCCAGAACACAGCAGCTGACTCTACACCTTAAAGAACTGGAGAATCAACAACAAATCAAACCAACTCCACACATAAGAAGGGAAATCATTAAGATTAGAGCTGAGATCAATGAAGTAGAAACCAGAGATACAGTAGAACGTATCAATGAAACTAGAAGCTGGTTTTTGAAAGAATCAATAAGATAGATAAACCATTGGCCACACTAATCCAAAAGAAAAGAGAGAAAGCCCAAATTCATAAAATTATGAATGAAAAGGGAGAGATCACAACTAACACCAAGGAAGTAGAAACAATCATCAGAAGTTATTATCAACAGTTATATGCCAATAAGCTAAGCAACCTAGATGAAATGGATGCATTCCTGGAAACTATAAACTTCCAAAATTGAACCAGGAAGAAATTGACAACTTGAATAGACCAATATCTAGTAACGAGATTGAAGCAGTGATCAAAAAACTCCCAAAAAACAAGACCTCACGGATTCCCTGGGGAATTCTACCAAACTTCCAAAGAAGAAATAACACCTATTCTCCTGAAGCTGTTTCAAAAAAATTGAAGCAGAAGGAAAACTTCTAGAATCTTTCTATGAAGCCAGCATTACCCTGATCCCCAAACCAGGCAAAGGCCCTACCAAAAAGGAGAATTTCAGACCAATATCACTGATGAATATGGATGCTAAGATTCTCAACAAGATCCTAGCAAACAGGATCCAACAGCATATTAAAAAGATTATCCACCATGACCAGGTGGGATTCATCCCTGGGCTACAAGGATGGTTCAACATTCGCAAATCAATTAATGTGATAGAACAAATTAATATGAGAAGAGAGAAGAACCACATGGTCATCTCAATCGATGCAGAAAAAGCATTTGACAAAATCCAGCATCCGTTCCTGATTAAAACGTTTCAAAGTATAGGGATAGAGGGAACATTCCTGAACTTCATCAAATCTATCTATGAAAGACCCACAGCAAATATCATCCTCAATGGGAAAAAGCTTGCAACCTTCCTGTTGAGATCAGGAACACGAAAAGGATGCCCACTCTCACCACTCTTGTTCAACGTAGTATTAGAAGTCCTAGCAAAAGCAATCAGACAACAAAGAGAAATAAAAGGTATCCAAATTGGCAATGAAGAAGTCAAACACTCTCTCTTTGCAGATGACATGATTCTTTATATGGAAAACCCAAAAGACTCCACCCCCAAACTACTAGAACTCATACAGCAATTCAGCAACGTGGCAGGATACAAAGTCAATGTACAGAAATCAGTGGCTTTCTTATACACTAACAATGAAAATACAGAAAGGGAAATTAGAGAATCGATTCCATTTACTATAGCACCAAGAACCATAAGATACCTGGGAATGAACCTAACCAAAGAGGTAAAGGATCTGTATTCAAGGAACTACAGAACAGTCATGAAAGAAATTGAAGAAGGCACAAATAGATGGAAGACCATTCCATGCTCTTGGATTGGAAGAATAAACATTGTTAAAATGTCAATATTGCCTAGAGCAATCTATACTTTTAATGCCATTCCGATCAAAATTCCACCGGTATTCCTCAAAGAGCTGGAGCAAATAATCCAAAAATTTGTATGGAACCAGAAGAGACCCCAAATCGCTAAGGAAATGTTGAAAAACAAAAATAAAACCGGGGGAATCATGCTACCTGATTTCAAGATTTACTACAAAGCTGTGATCACCAAGACAGCATGATACTGGCATAAAAACAGATACATAGACTAGCAGAACAGAGTAGAGAGCCCAGATATGGACCCTCAACTCTATGGGCAATTAATCTTCGACAAAACAGGAAAAAATATACAGTGGATCTTCAATAAATGGTGCTGGGAAAACTGGACACCTATATGTAGAAGAATGAAATTCGACCATTCTCTTACACCATACACAAAGGTAAACTCAAAATGGATAAAAGACCTCAATGTGAGACAGGAATCCATCAGAATCCTAGAGGAGAACATAGGCAGTAATCTCTTCGATATCAGCCACAACAACTTCTCTCAAGATATGTCTCCAAAGGCAAAGGAAACAAAAGCGAAAATAAACTTTTGGGACTTCATCAAATTCAAAAGCTTCTGCACAGCAAAGGAAGCAGTCAAGAAAACAAAGAGGCAACCCATGGAATGGGAGAAGATATTTGCAAATGACAGTACAGACAAAAGGTTGATATCCAGGATCTATAAAGAACTCCTCAAACTCAACACACACAAACAGACAAGCATATCAAAAAATGGGCAGAAGATATGAACAGACACTTCTCCAATAAAGACATATAAATGACTATCAGACACATGAAAAAATGTTCATCATCACTAGCCATCAGGGAGATTCAAATTAAAACCACATTGAGATATCACCTTACTCCAGTTAGAATGGCCAAAATTAACAAGACAGGAAACACATGTGTTGGAGGGGATGTGGAAAAAGGGGAACCGTCTTACATTGTTGGTGGGAATGCAAGTTGGTGCAGCCTCTTTGGAGAACAGTGTGGAGATTCCTCAAAAATTTAAAAATAGAGTTTCCCCATGACCCTGCAATTGCACTACTGGGTATTTACGCCAAAGATACAGATGTAGTGAAAAGAAGGGCCATCTGTACCCCAATGTTTATAGCAGCAATGGCCACAGTCGCCAAACTGTGGAAAGAACCAAGATGCCCTTCAACGGACGAATGATTAAGGAAGATGTGGTCCATATACACTATGGAGTATTATGCCTCCATCAGAAAGGATGAATACCCAACTTTTGTAGCAACATGGACAGGACTGGAAGAGATTATGCTGACGAAATCAGTCAAGCAGAGAGAGTCAATTATCATATGGTTTCACTTAGTGGAGCAAAACAAATAGCATGGAGGACATGGGGAGTTAGAGAGGAGAAGGGAGGTGCGGGAAATTGGGCGGGGAGGTGAACCATGAGAGACTATGGACTCTAAAAAACAGTCTGAGGGGTTTGAACTGGTGGGTGGGTGGGAGGTTGGGGTATCAGGTGTTGGGTATTATAGAGGGCACGGTTTGCATGGAGCACTGGGTGTGGTGAAAAAATAATGAATACTGTTATGCTGAAAATAAATAAAAAAAAAATTAAAAAAGGAAAAAAAAATCATTCTTTAAATCTCTCCATACTATGGAATTCAATTCTTTGTTATTCTGTTATTTCCAGAATATGGAGATTCAAATATATGCTAGTTGTATTTCAGTAATGTGTGTCAGAGAATGTAAAAGGAATTAACTCTGACACCTGTTAATTGGCAGAATTGATGCTCCTCATTGCAAAGAGACCTTCTTGCATTATTCGTTTTCGAAGTCTTTTTAAGCAAATACAAGATATCTGGATTTATTAAAATAGTTGTTTAGTATATTATATTTTCCAATTATTGATTTTGTTTTAAAATGAGAAATAATAGTAACGTCAATAGCTATTTTTTACAACTTCAGGTTCTACATCTAAATATATAATAACATGATTTATTTACTTATTCCTATAATTCTGATACAACCTCATTACTACACTGTGGAGTACACAATGTTTCAGTTACTAATATCAATTCAGAAATAAACAACATCTTTTTTAGAACTTTTAAATACTAGAACTATGAATAAATATATAATAATTTATAAATGTGTTGATATTTATTGATTCATCTCAGTAATAAGATGGTTAAAAAAAGAAGGGTTCAGTCAGGTAACGTTGTTAAACTAAATGTGTTTCAGATTATATTGTATGACATTGTCATTATTTTCATAATGAAGTCACTATCAGTGAAGACAAAGTCTTCTACAAACCGAAATACAGTTTTCTGTTTTGTTCTGTTTTGTTTTGTTGTTGTTACGCCAAATCTCTATCTGAAATACTAACTCAGGAAGGCCCCTTTGGTCACTTTCAGTTACATACATGTGTTTATGTGTTAGCACATGGGTGCTTGTAATGCCTACAATGACACTTTATTAAAATTATTTATTTAGTTGCCATCTGTACCCATCCTTCATCTCTATCCCACGCAATACACACTGACCATGAGACTATGATCAACAAACAACTGATTCTTACTCCACTTTGCATATCAAATACAAACCTCGATTCATGACATTTTAAAGAAGCTTGCCATACTGGTATTTTAAAAGAAAAACTCAACTCAACAAGAAAGAGATTTAAATGTGTAAAGGCATAAAACCTTAATGATTAGTTCATAAATCTCCAGAAATTTTCATGGTGAGTAATGTTGGATTCATGGATATGGTGCTGCTTATGTCTTTGCAAGTGGGACATTGCAATAGAGACCCAAGCTTTCATTAAGGGTGCATACCATGCCCTCATATCTCTGAATAAATACAGAATGACACTATTCTTTCCAGAAATGTAAGATAAAACCAGACCCTTTGTTTCATGGTTAAATGTGTAAGAAAATTACAGTCCTAGTTATCCTACTTTTTCCTAAGGAAGATTAATGAAGTTTCTAATGTTTCACTGAAAGATGTGTTAGATATTTAATTAGCATATTTTAACCATTATTGATATGACTTATCTATATAAATAAAGCAGGTGATGACAATGAAGACAAAGCAGTTGGTGATAGAAATTGAGAAATTAAGAAAAACATTAGTTTAATAGAAATAATATAATTTACGAGGTAAACTATCCAGAGCTTAATCCCTATTCCAGAAGTTGCTATTTATATGAGTTAAGCAATTTCTTTCACTATCTATGAGAATAAAAAAATTTGACTCAGAAAAATGTTGGCAGTTTAGGTGAAGATAAAGAAATCCCTACTTACAGTGCTGAATAATTACAATTAGAATTTTTTTTTAATTTTTTATTTTTTATAAACATATATTTTTATCCCCAGGGGTACAGGTCTGTGAATCACCAGGTTTTTAAAAAGTAATGATAACCAGAAGACTGGTACAGTTCTGGATTACCTAATATGAAGATGCCAATAGAAGAGGATTAGCAACTATTTCCTAGATAGCACACATGCCAAATGCCCTTGTAGTTCAAATCACAAGGTTTCTTAGGAAACCATAAATACCCAAAATGCCTATTAAAAACAAAAATTCACTGGACCACAGTCTATATTTTTGTATTCTTGTATCAAGTTTTTCTTGTCTTTTGCTTCTGTTAAGTTACAGTCAACCCATATGTAATAAATCTCATTCACAGGCAAGTAAATCTCAGCTATACTCTTTCCTACTCTAATATGTCCATGTTAGTTGTTTCTGGAGGTTTCACTGGAGATGTCTGCACTCATGAGTCTCTCTCCATTAAAATTACAGATATGAAAAGATATGGCATACTTCTTCCACACTACTTTCGTAAAATGTCTTCCTTTGGCCCTGCTATTGGGTCTATGTTTGTTCAATAAAAGACTTAGGTTTTCATGCTCTGAATCTGGTTATGTCATGTCTACTTTTTATAAATCTAGCATTTATTGTCCCATTGGAGACAACACAGATAGTAAGTTAGCTTTGATTATTTGACCATCTGGTATCTATCAGGTAAAATAGAACAGAAAACAAATTTTCTTTACAGGGCCAATCAATTCAGTATGTGGTTTTATGTATTTGTCACTTTTGATTGTCTTTTTGTCTTGAGAATTCTTGGAATTGAGTTACCAATTACCAGGCTACTGGGTCACAGGACAACAGTTTAGTTGGACTGTTAGCCATTGTCAGAAATGATGTTGGGAATTTGTCCATATAAATTTCAGAGACAATCAATTTTTTAACTTACTTTGATTTATTTGACATTTGATGTTATTCTAAAGGAAAATAAATTAGCATATTCAATTCCACATTTATAATCATGGTCCTTTCATCTCTGGGTATAGCTCTTTTAATGCTTCTGGAAAAAAGAAATCATAAAAATTTGTCAAATTTTTTGACACACTGTAAGTGTTATATAATTCAGATGATTTTTTTGTTGAAGGGGAATTAATGGAATTTTCCAAAACTTAAAATTATTTTGTAAAATGGATCAAGAACTTTATTACTGTAAAAAATGTGCACATGAAACTATATATCATATGGACATAAGCAACTATAGATCATATGGACATAAGCAATAACACCAGGACCATAGGGGAAGGGAGGAAAATCTGAAGAGGGAGAAATCAGAGTGTGAAATGAATCATGAGCGACTATGGACCCTGGGAAACAAACTGAGGATTTCAGAGGGGCGGGGCATAGGGAGATGGGGTAACAAGGTGATGGATATGAAGGAGGGCATGTATTGTGATGAGCATTGGGTGTTATATGCAACTAATGAACCCAACTAATTGGGTGTTATATGCAACTAATAAGCCCTATATCAAAAACTAATAACATACTATACATTGGCTAACTGAACATAATAAAGAAAAGTAGTAAGGTTTTTGGCAAGGGAAGAAGTCAATTTAATAATAATTTATTTAATAATACTCTGGAAAAAAAAAGAAACTATATATCTGTTCAAATGAGAATACAGATGGAATAGAAGAGATTGCTTTTGACTTGACCCAAGTTTCTTTTTTTAATAACTTTATTGAGAAATAATCAATATACCATATAATTCAGCCATTTATAATATAAAAGTTAATGTCCTCTAGTGTATTCTTAGAGTTGTGCATCTATTATCTTAATCAATTTTAGAACATTTTAATTTCCTCCAAAACAAGCCTCATATCTCTTAGCTCTTACTGTTCAGGTCCCCTCATCCTTCTAGTCATAAGTAATTACTAATCTACTTTCTGTATATATGATCTGCTAATTCTGGATATTTCATTTAATGGAATTATAAAACATATGGACCTTTGCGATTGGCTTCTTTCATTTAGCATAATGTTTTCAAGGTTCATCCATGCTGTAGTGTTCCTTTTTATTGCCAAATATTATACTGTATGAATGTAATGCATTTTATTAGTGCATTAATCAGTTGATGGGAATTTGAGTTGTTTCTGTGTTTGGTTATTATAGAAAGGCTGCTATGAACATTAATCTAAAGTTTTTCATGGACATATGTTTTCATTTTTTCTGGGTAGATATGTAGGTGGCAACCCTTTTTTTAACCATTTGAGGAACTACCAAACTATTTTACAAAGTGTCTGCACTGTTTTCCATTTCTATCAGCGGCATTTGAAATTTCAATTTCTTTACCTCCTTTACAACTTTAGTTATTACTTGTCCTTTTGATTATAGCCATCTTAGTGTGTATAAAGTGGAGACTTTCTGTCAACTCATTGTAGACTGGAAACTCTTGGCATCTCAAAAAACCAAAACGGTTCCAAGTACAGGTCTTGTTTTTTTTTTTGTTTGTTTTGTTTGTTTGTTTGTTTGTTTGTTTCTTCCTCCTTTTAGGAAAAGAGAAAAACAAAACAAAACAAAAAGGGAAGTCTTATAGAGATATACTCAAATTGGCTTAGTCAATAAGAGAAGGAAAATTTTGTTTAACAGCAATCTCGTGTTAGCAAACCTTTAACTTCAGCCATTGACTGTAACCACAACATTAGATGAGTATTATAAAAAAAAGCATACAGTGTAAACACTGTAAAATCACAGATAGGTATTAACTTGTGTGAGAGTTTTATACATTTCTCTGCTTTGTGAACATAAAATATTTTCCAAACAAACAAAATAATAGTTTTATATCTCTCCATGTCCAGATAGGCATCCTAACTCTAAAATAATTCCTATACTGAATGGGAAATAAAGCATGTACATGCATAAATATATATATTATATGAAATTATTATAGCAAGTTATAGTATTTCCAGGGTCAAAAAAGATTAACTCTTTGCTTTGAAAAATGCTGACACTTTTTAAGAAAAAAGCTTCAAACCATCGTTGAAGCTCTAATACACACACACACACACACACACACACGTTAATGTATATGGCTGTGGATTAAATGGCCTTGGTTGCTAAGTTACCAGATAAGAAGCAGAAAAAATATGAAGTCAGGCAAACAAATAGTAAAAGAAGCTGAGAAGATTTTTTCTTTTTTTCCCCTGCCCTGTCTCTCTCTTGGAACCACAAAGTGATGGGAAAATACAAACCCACAGAAAAATGATTATAACAACATAATAATGATGGAAAGATAGTAGTAAGCAGTGAATGATGCAGTAATCATGAAGTATGTGCTACTTGTCATAGAAATTGTATGGTTACAATACAGCCTTATGTAAACTTAGAGCTTTAAAGAGTGGTTATTTTAAATTACATCAAGACCAGTGACTTTATATTTTCAGTGTTTACACTCAGAACTCCCTATACCATCACTGATAAATTAGTATAAATAAATGAGTAAAGAATTCATAGAAATTATCGTGTGCCCATTATTTTTAAAAATGGGTGGAAAAAACAAAGTTGCACCCCCTCTATACCCATACACACATCATGAAGCAAGGGTTCAAATTATTTTTACTGCATAAATTACCTGATTTGGTTTTCATGGATAATTGTTCCAGGATTTTTTTTTTCTTATGGCAGATTTGTTCTTGAAAAATTATGCCTGTTGTAGAAAATTTGGAAAGAATCCTAGAACACCCAATTATGCAAGACTTATAGCTCATATAAGGGACACCTACTGTTTTAAAGGGGAACATGGGATTTATAAATTTTCCACAAAGGAAGTTCTGTCTGAAAGATTTAATGGGACTGGGATTCAAACAAAAGGTATTTGTTCTGTTTTTTGTTTTTCTGACACCCATTTTGTCAACACCAATTAATTATTAAGTGCCACGGTGGTTTGGAATCCCAGCATAAACATTTTACTCACATCTTATGAATCTACCTGATGTGCAGCTTAAGTAGAAATGTGTGAAGCATTGGGCATTTTGCCAGATGTTTATCTATGCCTGTCAATTTTTAAAACTTGGAGAAGTTGCACAATTTTGTAAAATATTTTATCCCACATAGAAAATCTATTTCCTGTTTTTCAAGAGTAAATTAATTTTAGAAGTTTCTGACATATTATAGCATATTCTTGCTGAGAATTGTTTATTTTGTTTTTATTTGCATAAAAGAATTATATTAAATGCACCAAAGGATGATATTCATCTTTGCTAAATAATGTATCTATGTCCCAAAAGTAATACAATGTATAATTGGAAAGCCCTTGGCATTATTTTACAGTACATGGTCAGCATAATTGGCTGAATTAGATTAAAAGCTGTTGAATAGTTTAGAATCAAGTTACAATTAACCACAAATTTATACCTTGTTGAGACTATTTAATTGTGTATATAATGAACATGCTAAAAGTCTGAAATCATTTATTCCTTTAAAATTTGTTTTTTTTTTAAAGGAAATTCTCAGATCTTTAAAAGCATAACATGTTTCCAGAAGTAGCTCACTACTTAATTGTATTTTAAGATCCCTTGCTGCTTTTGTTGTGTAGTAATATTTTTGGAATTGGTACTCTATACTAATCTTCTTTTGGTATGTGATATCATAGGGTAAGGTTACTTATAGCATAAGAGCTATTTATTAAGCATGGGCATAATGTTATATATGTTTTATATGTTTTCTTTTCAGTCCTCCACTACCATGCAAAGCATCTTCTCTTTACAAACTTTATTTATTGAGGTTTGGAAGATTAGGTAAAAAGACCAATAACAATGACTAGTAAGAGTAAGTTAGTGACCTATAATAGATTACTCCAAAGCTCATGTTTTATTCCACTAAAACATGTTGTTTCCAACTATTGTCACTATTTCTTTATAAAGGTGTCTGTTTCAGAAAAAGAGATTTTTTGTATCATTTTACCATCAGAAAGTTGGATGTAAACATAATTTAAAATAGTTAAGTCTTGGGACGCCTGGGTGGCTCAGTGGGTTAAGCCTCTGCCTTCGGCTCAGATCATGATCCCAGGGTCCTGGGATCGAGCCCCGCCTCAGGTTCTCTGCTCAGTGGGGAGCCTGCTTCCTCCTCTCTCTCTGCCTGCCTCTCTGCCTACTTGTGATCTCTGTCTGTCAAATACATAAATAAAATCTTAAAAAAAAATAGTTAAGTCTTTTGGGGGCAGTGACAGTGTGTTTTGGAGGCACCTCTGCAGCCAGAGCTGTTTTTTCTCCTCCTCTTTCACTCCCCTTGGCAAAAAATAAAGGATGTTCATATTGGGAAACAACAACAACAACAACAAAACACACACACACACACACACACACACACACACACACACAAAGCAATAATAATATGGTATCCACAAGGAAGAACAAATAAGTTGTGATTTCAAGTAAAAACAGTAAGAGAAGTATCCGGGGAAGAAGGAGAGAGAAGGAAGAAGTGGAGGAGGCGGAGGGGAGGACAAGGACGAGAACAAATAAGAAATGAAATAATGGAGAAGAAAATAACACAAGTAGAAGACAGTTAAAATATAATAAAATCTGGTTTCTTGCAACCATAAATCCATATTTAATAATATTGCTTTAGATATAAAATGTAACAACACATAATGTTTTCAATGAAGATATTTGAACTTAAAACTCCCCTGTTGCTTTTCAGTCATTATTTCAAATTTACCAGAGTATTCTTTTTACTTTTTTTTTTCCTTTATAATTACTAATTCTTTTTCCTGAATACACTGTGATCCCCTAAACCTCAGAAGTCTTGGGACTAATGATTTTTATACAATATAAATAGAAATATATTAAGACCAATATTTGAAAGATTGTCTTGTATCTCTTCTCTGCTGCATCCAGTTATTTTCCTTAATACAGATGGAAATAATCCTCTTATTTGAAATGTGTTCCATTTGGTGATTCCACCATTGGGCCTCTCACAAAATTCCTATTACACTTCACCATGTAGGAATTTAAGAAATCATACTTCCTTGCGTGTTAGTTGATGACTGATCTTCTTTATTCTTTCTTTCCTTGTTTTCCACACTCTTTCTTGTGCTTTTTCTTTTCTCCTTTGGATGTTAAGTCTGCCATCCTGCATGATGTCTCCAATGAAGGTAAATATAGCACATCATTCCTGTTGGCCCTTTGACACTTACATGTTTATTTGACTTCTCTCATAGGCTTTCTGGTGTCTCTGAAAGATTCAAATTCATTTCCAATCCTAAATTTAAACATTGTATTCCAAACCCTTTATTGTCCCAGCTCTTATTATATAAATATTCCTAATGTAACCTATCAAGTATTTACTGCAAATTGATAATCAAAAGAAATAAAATGTAGATGTAACTGTTACATAAACATGGATGTAGACATGTGCATCATTTAAATACAAGTTAGGGGAATTTGGAGTAATCGTGGATTAAGCCAGATATTTCTTTTTCACCTCAAATAGTTTTGCTGTCCAGAGTTAGTGAAATAGTTCTACTCTATGATGTCCTTGGTCTATAGAACAGAAAACAGAATAATGAAGAAGGAAACAATCAATCACTTAATCCTTGTCACAGTAAAGTTTATGTTAACTAGACATGAGGCGGTCAGACTAATCATTTCAGACACACATTGGGTGTGTCTGTAATAATATTTCTAGATGAAATTAGCCATTTGAAGCGGTGGACTCAGTAAAGTTGATTTCCTTCCCACTGCAAGGGCATCATTCAAGCTTGAGCCCGAATAGAACAAATGTGGAGAAATGAGGAATTCATGACTTCTCCCCCGCCTCATTGCTTGAACTGAACCATCTCATGTCATCTCTGCTTTCTTTGGACTGGGATCTACACCATCAACTCCTCTGATTCTCAGTACTTCAGACTTGGAATAAATTACATCACTAATTCTTCATGGTCTCTAGCTCATGGACAGTTAATCATGGGACTTCTCAGCCTCCATAATCATCTGGGCTAATTGCCTAATAAATCTCTTTCTCCTTTATACGTGCATATATAATACATATAATCTATATATGATCTATATAAGTATATATAATCTTTATATATTTATATAGATCTATCTATCCCATTTCTGTGGAGTCCCTGATTAATACAGTTACCTAACTATGCCTCTTTATAAGTGAAGCTAGAACATAATAGTCATTATTCTGAGCAGCCTTATGTCCAGGAAAATATTTATTTAAAATAAAAATTAAAATTAAAAAAAAAAACAACTTTAAAAGATATTTAGGTATCTCAGACAATAGCGGTATCTTTGAAAGAACAAAATTGTGATAAAGTATAGTTAGGAAAAATAAGACAAAGCAGTTTATTTTATGTATGTATGTTTATTTATGTATGTATTTATTTATTTTAAGTTTTTATTCATTTGAAAGAGAGAAAGAAACAGAGATAGGGAGAGAGAGTACGGCTGGGAAGAGAGGAAGAAGGAGGCTCCCCACTAAGCAGGGAGCCCCTGCTGGGGCTCAATCCCGGGACCCTGGGATCATCACTTCGCCGAAGGCAGATGCTTAACTGACTGAGTCACCCAGATGCCCCAACAAAACAGTTTATATGAAGAAATAATGACTGGGAAGGCCATGGATGAACACTTAAAATTATACTAAACCTTTAGAAAAAGACTAAATGATTGACCACACACAGTGAGCAGTAAGGAGATTAAAAATATGAAAGAAGCATTCATGATACCTTTGTGTGACTTCAGTATAACCTCAACATCCAATACATGTTTAAAAAAAAAAGAGAAGAATACAGGGAATGATAAACGTCTTACATTTAAGTAGAGAATGGCTGAGTTTTTAGCTGTTTTATAATTGTGCATTCTTAACCTGAAGTGCGCACTAAGTAAAAAGCAAGTAACAGGGGCACCTGGTTGGCTCAGTTGTTAAGCATCTGACTTCAGCTCAGGTCATGATCCCGAAGTCCTGGGATCGAGCCCCGCATCAGGTTCCCTGCTCATCCGGAAGCCTGCTTCTCCCTCTCCCACTCCCCTTGCTTGTGTTCCCCTTCTCGCTGAACCTCTCTCTGTCAAACAAATAAATAAAATCTTAAAAAAAGAACAAGGAACATAAAACTAAATCCACATTTAGGCATATCTACGAAATTACAAACCATCAAGAATGAAAAACAAACACAACAAAAAAAGCTTCTAGAGAGAAAAGAGGTTATCTAAAAGAGAAAAACTCTTACATCGATAATAGATTGGTAATCATATGTAACAGATACAGACAGACAACAGAATTCCAGATCAAGTGGTTGAAGGAAAATCAGCAAAATCTATAGCACAAGTGAGAATGTGTGACATTTTATCTGATAGCTTACAATCCACAGACTTCATGAGAGAAATATTAAAAGCTTTACTTTCTCAATAAGAAAAGGTAAACAGAGGCAGAATGAAAGATCAAATGATAACCAAATATGTTTTAAAACATTTAAACACTGGTGATAAAAATTACGTGGATTACTTCAAAAACATTTAAATAACATCGAGGCTAAAATTTTCCATAACTGAATTTTCCATTGATGTCTTAACAAATTATACAAATTTAAGCCACTTAATTCATTACTTTATGGCTCTGTGGGTCAGACATTCTGTACGTGTTACTCTGTAGTACCAAAGTGCAGGTGGATCTGTGATCTTTTCTAGAGGTTTTAGGGGAAATTGTGTTTCCTGATCACTTGGGTTATTGCCACCATTCAATTCCCTAAGGCTATAGGACTTATATCTCCATTTTTTTAAACTGGCTGTCTCTGAGGGCCATTTATTTCTAAGAGTAAGACCATTATTATTTTTGTTTGTTTGTTTGTTTGTTTTGCTTGTGCTCTCTTTCCTGGATCCTTACAGCCACCAGTAGCTTGTTCTTTCCACATCGCATCACTCTGACCTATTCCATTGTCCATCCCCCTCCAACTTTCTCTTCCTTGTTTTTAAGATTTCATGTGATTAGGGCCTCCTGGGTGGCTCAGTGTGTTAAGCCTCTGCCTTCGGCTTAGGTCTTGGTCTCAAGGTCCTGGAATCAAGCCCGCATTGCACTCTGCTCAGCAGGGAGTCTGCTTCCCCTTGTCTCTCTGGCTGACTCTCTGCCTACTTGTCATCTCTCTCTCTCTCTCTCTTTGTCAAATAAATAAGTAAAATCTTAAAAAAAAAAAGATTTCCTGTGATTTTATGGAATCCATTCAGAAAATCTAAAGTAATTTCCCTGTTGTAAGGAGGTGATAAGCAACATTGATTTCAGCTGCAACTCCCAATTCCTCCTTGCCAATAATATAACATATTGACATTTGAAAAAGCTTGATACATATGCAGATTTCCCATTTGCATCTTTTCCAGATACACAGTAGTAGAAAGTCCTGAATTCTCTACCAAAAAAAAAAAAAAAAAAAAGTCAAATTTCCTCAGACCTGTGGTGTGCTGGCACTGACTCTGATCCAGGAAGGTCAACCATAAAATTTTTAGGAATCTGAGTCAGTTATTAAACATCGTCATTATTATGAAGTGAATTATAGGACTTAAAATTAAATGAATGTTTAAAAAAAAGATAAGCAATGAATATATCAAGTTCTAAATATTTCGCTCTTTTCTATGCTCTTGAAGTTATTTGCAGGACAGAAATATTATATAATGGCCTTCTAAGGAACTTTTGTCTTACTTTCTAATGTAAATGAAAGTATCAAACAATGTTCATGTTGCGACTATACTCATTCATAAATTGCAATCACACTTTAAGGATGCAAGCATTTGGCAAAAATTAATCGAAGCCTTCTATGAGAGGCAGTTAACAAAACAGAATTTACAATATAAACTACTGCATTTTATTATCATATTGAAACTGTGGGCTGCTTATTGTTTATATAAGAAAATATGTAATATTTTAAAAATATATAGCATAGATTTTTGAAGAGCCAGTTTTTAAAATTTCTCTAGCATGCTGATTCTGAGGCATTCAAATTGGTTTTATTATAATTCTCACAATAGAAAAAAAGAAAAGTACTGACAAAAAGAAATTTCCTTCTTGGAACATGTTGGGCTAATTTGGTGAGTGTGTGCATATGTGTGTGTTAGCTATTATTTTTTTTTCACATGTACACTCCCATTGTATCATGTACTTTGAGTTTCTGGTAAATAGTATCCATTCATCCTGATTTTTTAAACAACAAAATTATTCAGCACAAGAAGCACATCTGCCAAATTGTATACTCCAGACATTTCCGTTGATCTTTTCAGATACTTAGTGATGCCCTCTTTTTAATGTAAAAGCAGAAACAGGCTGCCACCTGAAGCTTCCTTTGTCAAAAATGCATTAAGGTGACACACAGTGGAAGGTTTTCTTTCAATGTTTGTGTAAAGCTGGAGGATTAAAAAGGAAGGTAATTTTGTGGCTGTTGTTGAAAAGCAACGATAAAGAGTTTTTCTAAAAACTGTATGACCAGATATGTATTTCAAATATGACATCATTTTGCAATAAAGGTATTTCAACTCTAACCTATTAGGATAATACAGGGAATATATAATCACATGGGAGAATAACCCAGCTCTAATGCAGCTTTTATAACTATACATTAGGGTCTGTGTGGCTAAGTTACGACATAGCTTCCCCTCAGATTTGACAGTCGTACTTTCAGGAGACTTTAAAACAGTAAATAAGCCATCCTTTTTGAGCTGAATGTAAAATGAGAGTTACATACATTTATAGGATATGCTTTCATTGCTGAAGTATCATATTTTTTATTCAAAATTGTAATCATTCTCTAGTAGGTTTGTTCTGTCAAAACCATATTATGGTGAATTTTGATTCTTCAAAACTAAAAATGCCAGGGCTTGCTACTAAAAAATCCCAGAGATATAATGTACACCAACCCAACTATAGTTAGTAACACTGTATTGCCTATTTGAAAGTGGCTAAGAGATTAAATCTTAAATAGTTTTCATCACAAGGAAAAGAAATTTTGTAACTATATGTATGGTGACAAATGTTAACTAGACTGACTGTGGTGGTCATTTCAAAATATATTCAAATGTCCAACCATGTCATATACCTGAAAACTAATATAATGTTGTATGTCAGTTATTCATCAATAAAAAAAGTCTTTAAAAACAATCTAAAATTTGTCCTACAGAGAAAAACAATATAAAATATATTTTATAAATATATATTATATATTTTCTGAAGGAAAATCAGTGACCAAAATAACTTTATGTTCAATTTTCATGTTTTGTTATTTGTATGCTCTTTGCTATCTTGTATGTCTCTTACCCTTAAATCCTCAGAGGTTTTAAAAATGATCTTCCAGATCAACTATAAGACAACAACATGATAATTGAAACATTTCATTACTAATTGCACCCTATTTTATTTTAGTCACCCACCATTGTTTTACTCAAACCCTTCAGAGTAGGCACTCTTTATTTTTTTTTTAATTATTATTTTTTTTTAAATGAGAGAGAGCATGAGCGAGGAGAAGGTCAGAGAGAGTAGCAGACTCCCCACAGAGCTGGGAGCCCTATGCGGGACTCGATCTTGGGACTCCGGGATCATGACCCGAGCCGAAGGCAGTCGCTCAACCAACTGAGCCACCCAGGTGCCCCAGGCACTCTTTATTTTTAGTTTCTTATGGTTAAACCCAGCTGGCTTTCCTTAACAATTTCACTCTGAATCCTTAGGGTAGCCTGAAGTAGAGTCATTAAATCCTGTACTCTAAAATGTCTCTTCTCTTCCTCCTACTTACTTCATGGAGAAGTTTATCACCCTGTAGAATAATCATGTTGCCCTAGCTTCAAAACCTCTCTCTTCTACATTTTTTTTTTTCTCATTCTTTAGTCCATCGGGGATTTTTTTTTTTTTCCCCTAATTGATGGCTTCTATTCCAGACTCCACTAACATGCCAGTGTTGTGGGAGTAAATGTCATAGAAAAGAGAGTATCAGCCTTGCTTGGTGAGAAGATGCTTCAGAGGATGGTGGAAGTATATCTTCCTGGCAGAGAGCAAGTGGTATTTGGGATAGAGGAGAAACAGATGGTGACTCTGAA
Source organism: Mustela erminea (assembly GCF_009829155.1). Classification (NCBI taxonomy): domain Eukaryota; kingdom Metazoa; phylum Chordata; class Mammalia; order Carnivora; family Mustelidae; genus Mustela; species Mustela erminea. The sequence goes on along the minus strand of NC_045628.1, from coordinate 41,337,594 downwards.
AAAAAGGACATGATAATGCCCCATCTTCATATAATAAGCCTGAGTTGAGCATGAACATAGCATGGTGAGCAATAAATGTGGTAGGTCAACTACCAAGTGATGCACACGGTAAATATGGACCAAGCTCTTGACTGCAGAAGTGTGGAAAGTACAGACCTTAACTGAAGTTACCTTTGTTAGTGAAGTTAGTCACAAATAAAAGTGTGCTTTCCGTGCCTAAAAGGAGAGATGATTCACAGCTCATTTCAATAAAGCAAAGCAATAAAAATAAAAAAAAAATAAGGATTTGATATAAGGAGAAACATGTAAAGTTTAAATTTATGATCATAAAATGTTGATATATATTGTTTTCAGCCCCTTAGTATGTAATACTGTAGCAAGGATGTTTCTGTAATATAAAATATACCCTGAGAGAATAAAATAAAAAAATATATATACACATATATATGCATTATGTGTATATATATACACATATATACATATATATGTATATATGTGTATATATATATTATTTTTTTTACCAAACTGTCATTTTTGAGAAGCAATTATTTATATAACTGTAGGTTGAATGCTTATACTTCAATGTGCTATCAATTTTGCATCATGTCTGTTTTTCCCCAGTAAGCAAAATGAGTAGTCAGTATTCTTATGCTATTCTCAATTTTATTTCTTCTCTACCCATTTTAGTATTTTAGAGCAAATAACATTTTTTCCTATTCATTATATTTCAGTCTTACAATGTTATTATTAGCCCCTCCTTGGAGTTCTGTCAACATCTGAAAGTATCTATTAATTGTGAAGGGAGAGAATTGTGACAGTATTAATTCATTGTGAAAGGAGAATATTAATGCTCCTACGTTTCTACTCACACGTCTTTCCCCAGTCCCACATCCCAAATTTTTCATCTATTAATTTAATTTTACATTTTGCACTACAATCTTATTCAAATGTTTATTTAATACTAGCTACTGGTGGGTCCTGTATGTTGAAATACAAGTAAAAGTCTTTACAGTGGGTGTGCCTGGGTGGCTCAATGGGTTAAGTGTCTTCCTTTGGTGGAGGTCATTATGTAAGGGTCCTGAGATGGAACCGGTTTGGGGCTCACTTCTCAGCAGGGGAGTCCACCTCTCCCTCTCCCTCTGCCTCTTCCCCGGACTCCTCTCTCTCAAATAAATAAATAAAATCCTTAACAAACAGTCTTACAGTGTACTAGTTATGTAAAGACTTGTCACGGCAGGGTAAATACCACATTTCCTGTATTATTTGTGAGAATATAGCCAGTGTCAAAGTCTAATGAACTTTTTCTATTCTCTATTAATAAGTAAAATCTGTGGTATTTGAGTCGATTTCATATTTTGATCACATAGATTATAAAACAACATATAGTTTTTCTGATATATTAATTGTCTGCCTTTTCTATTAGATTTTCTAGTAGATTTCTATTAGATTTTTCTATGTTGTATTAGATTTTCTATTAGATAATGATTTGCCTACATAATACCTTCTCATGGATCCTGTATGTTGCTTTACTCTCTTTATCCCAGAGAGAATGCTTACTTGTTACCTTTATTATACAATTTATAACACTACTGTCTGAAGTCCACTCATAGTGGCTTTTCAATTCTAACTCTTAATTTTCTGCAACTACTTTTTTTCTGAAGTACATACCTAAGTTTACTCAGAAAAGATTGGTTTAACTTTTTCTAGTTCTTGCATACCTGAAATTGTATTTAGTTTACCCTCAGATTTTGTCAGAGTAATGATTCCTAAATTCAAAATAATTTTATCTATGTACAATGAAGTTTTTTCACTTGTTCTTTGTATCACGCAGGGATTTCCATCAATAGGCTGTGACAGATGGATTCCATTACCCTTATGGATTCCCTAGCAGTGTGTATTTCTTTTTCTTTTTTTCTCCAAACTCATAATTCAACTGATGTTCTGAGGTTTCTGAGTTGGCATCTACCTTTACTTTGATCAGCACAGAATATAGTTCGTTTCTTTCTAAAACTTTATTTTCCTCAGTTTTTTTTTTTTTTTTTTTTTTTTTTTTTTTTTTACTTCTGTGATATTTTGCTTCTACCTATGCCTTCACTTTTTTTTTCTTCTTTTCATTAGATCTTCTTTCTAGGACCTCTATTTGAATATTGGTCCTCCTTCATTTATTCTACTTATATTGTATATTCTTCCACATGCTTGCTTCATCTTCTGAAAAATTAATTTAGGTTTATATTTTACCCCTTCTTGTAGCCTTTATTTATCATTGTAGAAATCATAATTTTTATTGCTAATAAATGTTTCTTCTTCTCACCCACTTCTTCTCTTATTCCCTCTTCCTATTTCCTGTTTGTTTTTATAGAATAACTTCCGAAATCTCTCTGCATATGATAATTTAATCCTCTTTTTCTTGTACTTAATGGTCTTCTAATAAGTTGTTATTTCATCTTGATTTCTATCCTCCATGCTTTCAGTTTTTCTTGTACAGCTGGTGACTATTGATGTTTAAATTTAAATTTTAAAAATATAATTATTTTAGGTTGATATTATTGACTTATTTTGTTCTTTCATGATAATTGGATCTTCAGTAGATCTCCCCACTTTTACTTTGAAAATAATCTTTCATGTCTCACAATAAATGCTATTATTTTAGTTTCTTTAATATTAGTTATCTGCTACAATACAGGATCCACCAGTATCTCACTTTAAAATGTAAGCCTCAAAAGCATTCTATTACTGCTTGTTTCATTTATTAACAAGTTGAAAAATCCAGATTTTACTTCTCCACTTTGTAGGTTGTTATTAAATATGTATCTTGCTTTGAACTTTGAATAGATTTCAATAGCCACTTCTAAGCTCCATGAAACAAGACCAAGACATGAGTGATCATATGAATTTTTATGAAAATTTTATGCAGTGAACTATGAGATAAAATTTATCATCACTGAGGCAAAGCAGATGACATAATATGTAGGATATTGAAGTAGACAGATAGCAGAGTAAAATTTCTGTAAGCTGTCTAGAGGAGGAATGTATCATGAAAGGGTACCAAAAAGAGCTTGCCTGTGATTAGAATAATCTGTGGTACTATATACATTCTTTTGATACAAATAATTCCATGGAATATTTACTTTGTCGTAGAGGTTAAATTTCTTTAAATACTATGTAAAGTATAATTTTTAGGTAATAAACAATTGAAAATATTAAAAAATGAAGACTTACTGATGATTTCATCTTGCCCATAAAATTATGATATATTATTCTTTCAGTATTGTACAGAGATGATGTCATTGCAAATAAGCAGGTGAAAATAATTATAGTAAAAAACATGCCTGCTACTGAATCAGTATAGCAGAGAGGTGTGTCATGTAATGTGTATTTTATTGTAGGTTTAACAAGAAAGCACAGCATTTATTTGACTAATAACTGATTTTTAACAATTAAAGATTTCCTGCAAAGGAATCTATCCAAGTAATCTATTATGAGATATTTTGTCATTAAATATTAAAATAAAATCATAAACATAAGACATTGTGAGGTCAAGTAGTATTGGTTTTAAATTTATTTATAATAATTCAAAGCAAGTTTTTTTTCCTTCAAAATGCTCCAATGAAATTTTACTATGAATTTTATAAAACTCATAGTTAATTTCATTTACACATGGTAAATTGCATTTTCCTCATTGGTTGTTGAAACAGGAGACAGAGGGCCCCTGTGTAGCTTATTTGTTAAGCGTCTGACTTTCGCTCTGGTTATGATACCAGGGTCCTGGGATCCAGCCTGGCATCAGGTTCCCTGCTCAGCAGGGAGTCTGCTCCTCCCTCTCCCATTCCCCCTAGTTGTGTTCTCTCTCTGTAAAATAAATAAATAAAATTAAAAAAAAAAAAGAAAGAGGGTTGCTGGGGGGAGGGGGTTTGGGAGAAGGGGGTGGGATTATGGACATTGGGGAGGGTATGTGCTTTGGTGAATGCTGTGAAGTGTGTAAACCTGGTGATTCACAGACCTGTACCCCTGGGGATAGAGTATTATGCCTCCATCAGAAAGGATGAATACCCAACTTTTGTAGCAACATGGACGGGACTGGAAGTGATTATGCTGAGTGAAATAAGTCAAGCAGAGAGAGTCAATTATCATATGGTTTCACTTATTTGTGGAGCATAACAAATAGCATGGAGGACATGGGGACTTAGAGTGGAGAAGGGAGTTGGGGGAAATTGGAAGGGGAGGTGAACCATGAGAGACTATGGACTCTGAAAAACAATCTGAGGGTTTTGAAGGGACAGGGGGTGGGAGGTTGGGGTACCAGGTGGTGGGTATTATAGAGGGCACGGATTGCATGGAGCACGGGGTGTGGTGCAAAAATAATGAATACTGTTATGCTGGAAATAAAAAAAAAAAAAATAGAAACAGAAAAAAAAAAAAAAAAAGAAAGAAACAGGAGATAGGACATAATATAATAGTATGTGTAATTTAAAATGATGCATATAATAATATATAATATGTGTGCATATAAAATATAATAATATAATTAAAAAGGGTCTTAAAAGTCTTCTATGTCTGCTACTCAATAAAATTATGATACACGTGTGATGATACGCAAGTATTAGGAGGCTTAGAACAGTACAGAAAAAAATTGTTAGGATATCTATAGTTTTTATTGTCTTCTTGCTATTTTGCCAATAATATTTTATTGATATTAACTAGTAAATTATGTGCTATAATTAAAATTGTAGGTATCATTTACTTTGGTTAATTTATAAATATGAATGAGACCATTGTTTTGTTTTGGGCAACATACTACTGATAATAACCTGAAGATGTCATAGATGATCCATCCATTATTTCAGGAAATATTTATTGAGTACCCATTATATAGCCTGCACCTTATAAACTGTATTTGAAAATAGTGAATTACTAATGTGTCTGAATCATATTAGAGGAACATTAGAGAAACCATCTGTGCTAAAATTATCTGAGCTTATTTATGACTTACTGGAGGAGAAAAATTTGAAGTAGATTCTCTGTTAAATGACATCCAGCATAAAATTACTAACAGTAATTAATATTGTATTACAAGTAATGTTGGAAGATATATTTGTAGTGATTTACATCCATATGACACAGCATAAAAAACTGCCGATGTGTCTTTCCACATTCAGTTTCTGATCTTCACTTTTTCATGGATTTTTATACTAAAACTCATTCATAGGTTTTAACCCCATCTGGAAACCCTAAACATTTTGACATTTAAACTTAGGTAAGATATTTGTCAAGCAATAATTTGATTAGGATAACATTTTTGCTGCTCTATTACCAGATAAAGTTCCAGGCATCTTTGAAAATATGCTTGGTTTTGCTGCTTCAGTGATGAAGTTCCATATACCATCATGATTCATTGTATCACTTTTGGGCAAACATTGTCATTAGAAACTTCTTTAAAATATCAAAATAAGGGGTTTTTTTTTTGTTCTTTAATATGCCCTACCTTTTTTAAAAAATATTTTATTTATTTATTTGACAGAGAGAGATTACAAGTAGACAGAGAGGCACGCAGAGAGAGAGAGAGAGAGAGAGAGAAGCAGGCTCCCTGCTGAGCAGAGAGCCCGATGTGGGGCTCGATCCCGGGACCCTGGGATCATGACCTGAGCCGAAGGCAGAGGCTTTAACCCACTGAGCTACCCAGGCGCCCTAATATACACTACCTTAATAAGATCCAGGGAATTGATTCAACACATTTTCAAGTAGCTGTGTCAAGAGATTGGAGAAAAAATATGTAAAGTTTTTTTTTTTTTTAATATGTTGGACAAGTCATGAAGTAGGAGTGTGCCAAGATGAGGATGTTTGGTATACGACACTGCTTATACTGGGCTTTTTGAGCATTTTTTTTTTCGTACCAAAGTATAAAAGGAATTTTCTAAAAACGCTTTTTTAAAAATTTTTGTTTATTTAAGTTCAGTCTTGCTGCCAGTTTGAGAAAAGACTAGACTAGAGACAAGTGAGGAATCAGATACTCTAACTAGGGAAATGAAATAATAATCTAGGCCAGAAAAGATGGAGGTTTGCATTAAGATGGAGGTCTTAATTTACAGGTAAATGGGCCAATTTGAGCTATATTATGTGGATAGGATCAATTTGTATTTAGTTTCTGGACTTACTTAGTAACTTCTATAAATTGGCACTACTCACAGAACTACAATACCTAGAAACGTGAGTACGTGTGTGTGTGTCTTATATCTATGTGTGCTTACATGTGTACACATGAGGGCTGGAAAATCTATTGTACCTTAATGGAAGTTTTTATTCAAATAGATCTATGAGATATCCAGGAGGGTATGTCAGTAATGTAGTTGGAAATATGATTCTAAACTCAAAACAAGTATTTGAACTGGAAAGAAAAAAATCACAATTTTCAAGGATAAAATGACATAAAAGCAATAAAAATAATAGTACCTCTTAAGGAGAGTGGTTAAAACAAAAAGAAGTTTGAGGTCTAACTTATGAAGAGGTCTGACATTTAGAGTAGTGTAGAAAAAGAGACAGAAAGAATATAAATTGCCATAAGAGATAAAAGAGAAACAGTAGAATATGATATTAAAGAACCAGGAGAAGACAACTAATTAAGATAACAAAAAAATTCCATCATGAATTTTTTATAGGAGGGGCAGTGGTGGCCTAGGAAAGTGCAGGATCAGAAGCATGTTAGAAAATTAAGTAAATTTACAGTGTGCAGAGGGGTAAAAGTTGTGAAAGCAGAGGCAGTTTGTCTTTTCAGTAGAGGGAAAAGGAAGTTTGTGGTACATGAAATTTAGGAGATAGCCAAGGGAGAGGCATCCTCCCAGAGAAGAGAGAAAATGGAGTGTCTAAGGCAAAAATGAAGCATGCATTTTGAATGTTAAATGGAAACATTGCTGTAATTGTATTCTTGGTTATAGGAAGGATAGATCTCAATCTGATAAAATATATTTGGGTCAATGTGAGTATATAGATATACCATGTGTAAATTATGATTTTTTTTAAAAAGTGTGTGATAAAAAAGGGCACAAAGTTGCCATTTCAGGGAAAAACAAAAAAGCTAGTGAGCTAACTAGGAAATGTAACAGCAGAGTTATTGGTAGTTTGTTTTCTGTTTAACAACATGTGAGGCAGGTGTGTGCAGGTAGGCTCAACTGGCATTGAAGAATGTCTAGGCAAGACATTTAGAAAGCACGGAGTGGTGGTGGGGAGGGGTCAGGGGAGAAGCTAAGACGAAAGGAAAGTAGAGAAGAGAGGGACAGATAGACTGTAGAGAAGGGAAGAGAGGGAGATACATGAGTTTTGGACATTTGAGAGTGAAATGTTACAAATAAACCATTCTATGTGCATGCCGGATAAGAAGGATAAAGACCTCCACTATGAATTCAACAATTTTAAGAAAATTCCATTACAGTGTTTGCAAAGGTTATGTAGCAGTGGTACACAAAGTACATGATTAAAAGTCTGGAATTGGGAGCATATTCTCATTGTAGAACGCTGAAAACAAGATGTTAGAGATTAAGAAGTTTTTGGCTAGCAGCAAAGACCAGATTGTTGAGATTAAAATCCTAATAAATATGGATGCTTTGACTCACCATAACTCTATCAGAGTAGAAAACAATTTTTATTTTATTTATTTTTATTTTACTTTATTTTATTTTATTTTATTTATTTGTCATAGAGAGAAAGAGAGAGAGAAAGAGAGAAAGCAGGGGGAGCAGTAGGCAGAGGGAGAAGCAGGGACTTGATCCCAGGCTCAACTGAGCCATCCAGACCATCCCACCATTTTTTTAATATATTACTCAGAACTGAGAAATGTGTGTGTGCGTGTGCGTGTGCGTGTGTGTGTGTGTGTTTGTGTGTGTAATGTGTGTGTGTGTGTGTGTGTGTACCACATCTTCTTTATTCATTCATAAATTGATGAACATTTAGACTCTTTTCATAATCTGGCTATTGTTGATAGTGCTTCTATAAACATTGAAGTGTTTGTATCCCTTCAAATCAGCATTTTTGTATACTTTGGGTAAATGTTTAGTAGTTCAGTTACTGGGTTGGAAGATCATTTTATTTTTAACTTTTTGAGGAAACTCCATGCTGTTTTCCAGGGTGGCTGCACTAGTGTGCATTCCCACCAATTCCAACAACACTGCAAGGGGGCTCCTTTATCTCTGCACCCCCTCTAACATCTACTGTTTCCTGAGCTGTTAATTTAGCCATTCTGACAGGTCTGAGGTGGTATCTCATTGTGATTTTGATTTATATTTCCTTGATGATGAGTGATGATAAGCTTCTTTTTGTGTGTCTGTTAGCCATCAGGGTGCCTCTGAAAAAGTGTGTATTCATGTCTTCTGACCATTTCTTAACTGGATCATTCATTTTCTGGGTGTTGAGTTTGGAAAGTTCTTTATAGATTTTGGATATTAACCCTTTATCCTATATGTCATTTCCAAATATCTTCTCCCATTCCATTAATTGCCTTTTAGTTTTGTTGATTGTAGAGAAGCTTGTTATCCTGACGAGGCCCCAAAACTTCATTTTTTGCTTTTGTGTCCTGAAATTTTTCACATTTTAAATCAATAGGACTTTGATGTTAGTAGAAGTTTCCTGTATTCTATGCACAATTGATGAAAAGAGACTTTATCCTTTGTAACGTATTGTTTTTATTATATTTCTTACAAATTTCTATCAAAATTTAAGTTACTGAAATAAGAATTTACCACCTTTCTAACTAAAAATGTGTGTGTGGGTGGGGGGAGGGAATCCAATCTCACTTAATAATTACACAGTTGCAAGCTGAGAGTCTCTTAAAACTGCTTAAAAAGGAAACTCAGTGCAATATAACAAAATTACCCACATGGACCAATCAAATTGAGTGATAACTACCAGGTGTTTTTTAAGAAAGAGAGAGATGGGGGAGGGTGGGAGGAAAGAAAGAAAAAAATATAGAAGGAAGGCAAGGAGGAAAACAAAACTGAAAAAAAAAAAAAAAACCTCTTAATTTGTGGAGTGAATTATAAAGGATTTCAAGAGCTGACTTCATGTAAACACTTTCAGTCACAATCCTCTGAATTCAGAAGTGACTATTGACCTTTGACCATGACTTGAGTTTTCTGAGTACTTGCTAAGGCATTTGGCCAGAGAATATGATGGGAATTCAGGACATCATCCAATCAAAAAGATACATGTCAACTACATTCATTATACCACGTCCTCAGAAGTCTTACTGTTATTTGCTCATTGTATATACCATGTTGGAAGCTTATTTCTCATTGTCCTGTTTTTCCCTCAAATCTGCTCAGAAAAATCATGAAAATGACTACTGGGAGGATATTGATTTGTACCACCTTTGATACATCTATTTGTATCAGGAATTAAGTTTTCTTCTAGCTCCTATTCAGAGTTTTCTATGTATTATTTAGAAATAATAATTTCTAAATTACTCACACAGATAAATAAATAAAACAGTCAATAGTCAAAAGCACACTTCACCACCCTCTCTTTTCCAATCACCACCCATCATGGATAACCCTGTCAGTATCACAGTGATATGAGGGGTATCATTACCTCCGACACTGTTGGTTATTTTTGTCTTCTTTTTGGACTTGATTTAAATGTAATTATCAGTAGGTACTCATTTGCATCTGGCTTCTTCCACTCATATAATTCATGAAGTTTCAGTTTTTCCTTTCTCATTATTTGTTATTCTATTATGCACCTATAACAAAATTTATTTTTTTATTGTACTTGTTATGTACATTTTGGTAGTTTCTAGTTTGGGTTATTATACATCATACTACCATTAACATTCTTATTTTAATTATTATAAGAACATACGTTGTATAGTTCTTTTGTATCTTCGGTTGCCTTTCATTCTCTTAATGGTATATTTTATTGAATAACCAAAAATAATTCTTTAAAAATACAAATTAAATAGTAGTACCCTGCTTGAGCCCCTTTAAAGGCTTCCTCTTTCATTAAAATTTTGATTTAAATCCGTACCAGGTTTTTACATCATCTAGCTCCTACGTTTTTCCAAAACCTCTTGCCATTTCCTCTCACTCACTATGCTACAATCAGTCTAGTCTGTTGCTGCCTAGAATACAACTAGATTTTGACCTTGAGAGAATTAATTATCTTATTATCTCTTGCTGAAATTGTTTTTCTTTTATTCCACATATTTCTGACTTCTTTAGGTAACCACCTTAGAAAGTCATTTGTTGACAGCTATAACCAGGGTAAGTCAACTCCTGTTGTTTTCTATTAGTACACTATTATGACCCTTCATAAATCTTGTAAAAAATTGTCTCACCATTTTTAGTGATCTGTGTCTTCTTTCGATGACTGTTTTGTTTATTCCTCTATAGATAGTACATAGTAGAAAATATGTTAAACATTATTTCTTAGTCTGATCAATTGAATAAACAAACAAAAAATATAATACATATAATGGCCCAAATGTGCCCTTTTAAAATTCATATATTAAAACCTAAATGTGATGTTATTTGGAGGTGGGGCCTTTGGGAGGTGATTAGGTCATAAGGGTGGAGCCCTGATGAATAGGATTAGTGCTCATAGAAGAAGAGGTCAGAGAGCTAGCTCTCCACTATGTGAGGATACACGTAGAAGTTTGTCACTTGGAAGAGGGCCCTCACCTGACCATTATGGCACACTAACCTCAGACTTTCAGCCTCCAGCCTCCAGAGCTGTAAAAAATGTACTTCTATGTTTATAAGCACCCAGTCTATGATACAGTGTTATAGCAGCTCAAACAGGGACAGTGTGTGTGTGTGAGTGTGTGTGTGTGTGTGTGTGTGTGTGTATGTATATATATATACATATATATATGTATATATATATATTCATAGTAATAACTATTTATATTTTCCTTTTTATATTAGATCTACATTTCTGATTCTTCCTTCTAACCCTTCTGGACCTCTCTGGATCCTAATACCAATGCAGAGCCTCCTTGCTTTAATTCAGTTAAATCAAATCAGTGGTATTTTTGTAGTTCTGGATGTTTATATAGTGGTTATATATATATATATATACACACACATACACACACGCACACACGAACATGACAAGAATCTTCAAACACAGTCAAGAGTCACATAGACAAGCTGTCAGATGATTACAGTGCAAATGCTATAGTGTGAATATGAATTAAGTGTCATATGAACAACTAACTCATTGGAGCAGATAAGTAGAAGAGTTAAGAAACTTTAGGCAAAAATAAGTATTTGGGATGAAAATTTAAAAAGTGTTTTTATCTACTGCTTTTCTGATACAGAAGTTTATAAAGTAATAAAAGATATAATTTGTCTAAACTTGTGTCCCCCTCAATTGTGTCCTTTCCTGATATGAAATGTCTCCTATAATATTTTACTTTTAATTGGTTCATGAAGCAGCTATTTACTGAGGTTATATTCTAGATTCCAGAGAAGAAGAGACAGAAAGAGGGAGAGAGGGCAAGAAAAATTAACATTATAAAATTAGCATGCTATATATGAAAAGATAAAATCATAGTACTGGGGATTTTTATCCCATATTTTTGCTTCTGTTTTATTTCTCCAGTTTTAAAATTCATCATTTTCATACAAAGTACAATCCAGAATCATCCTTTATTTCTCATGTTTATCTCCTCTATGGAAATCTAATCAAAATATGCCATATTTTTCATTTTTTCTAAGTTGTCCTTTATTGTTTTAATTTTTTTTTAAAGATTTAATTTATTTATTTGGCAGAGAGATCACAAGTAGGCAGAGGCAGGCAGAGAGAGAGGGGGAAGCAGGCTCACCGATGAGCTGAGAGGAGAGCCCGATGCGGGGCTCGATCCCAGGACCCCGAGACCATGACCTGAGCCGCAGGCAGAGGCTTAACCTGCTGAGTCATCCAGGTGCCCCAGTTGTCCTTTATTTAATGGGAGAAGATTAGAAGCAGAAAAAGTTTGCTATTTGAGCAATCATTATTTCAGATCCACAAAAATATCTTCCATGAAACTGCCTTTGATGAAGTAAATAATGATAATGCCACTATCTTTATATATTGGAAGTTGGTATATTTGTTCCTTTTAATATCAATTTTATATTCTAAATCCTAGAAGACAGACATTGTATCTCTAATGTGCTCTAGTCCATGCGCTGTGCAGATGGGTACTTCCCTTTTGATTGAGAGATAGATATGGGAGTTGTCATCTTGGAAATTTTATAAGTGAAAAAGGTTATTTTTCTACTCTGTAATAACTCAGGAACAACTGGAAAAATGTTCTTTAACTGTAACAGAAGTCAACATGCAGGCTAAGTCTAAGCATAAAAATCTCATCCTAAATGAAATCTATAAAAAAAAAGTTGTGATTGACTGGAAACAGTGGCCTGTAATGAGAGATGTCTCAGAAACCTCACTTACATTTCCTACCACAAAGAATGAAATACACATCACATGTTTAGGTCACATTTCTGAAGAATATGATAGAGTTTGCAATATAATATTATTGACATTGATTTATTAATATTGATTTCTAAACTGTGCAACATAGTTGAAGCTATTTTCTTTTGCTTTCTTTCTTAAGCAGATCAAAGTAAAAATAGTGAATTATGAATTGCAGGCTGTCTTGATTTTTGATAAAATATCAACAGAATGACTTTTCAATGTCATATTTCATCAACTATAATTAATGGCCTTAAAGTGTGCATTCCAATAAAACTTATTTAGTCATTCTACATTTAAAATGGTTATATTTAGAAGAAATAAGGACTTAAATTAAAAATTGCATAAAATAATTTTGGTAAGGAATTTACATATAGCATAATTACAATAGTGTTTTATATCATCATAGGGCCTCTACTGTAATTTTAAGCCAATCTAAAACATGTCATTTTTTTCGCAATGAATTTTTTTGTTTTTAATGAAAAGTAGAGTTTTTACACGTCTGTTGTTTAACATGTCAAAAGAGAAAGTAATATGAATATTGTTGCCTCTGCAAAAATCCTGCAAAGTATAAAATATATAAAGTATAAATGTAAACATTTTTATAATATATATTTTATATAATTATTCTATTTATACAAATCACATATATATTTATATTATATATAAATACAAATTGTATATAGTTATATATAAATATAAATAATATATAATTATTTATATATAATATAAATATAAATATTTATATAAATATAAAAATATATAAAGTATAAAAATATAATACCTACCAATCAATATGTAAATAAATTTATTCTTATATGTAATATTGCTCTTAAAATAACTGGGAACAATAAAAATATAAATTTTGTGAATTTTTGAGTATCTGTTAGTAATGTAGTATATAAATTTAAAGAAAGTTATAAAATATTGCATCCCAATAATAATTTAATAACTATGATTATAGTTTTTTCATAGGGACTGTATTTATCCTAGCTAGAAATGTGTTGCTATTATTGTCCATTGTCTCCTTAAATAATTTTGGTAGTTTCCTTCTCTGGAATGCATGGACTGGAGCACACTGACTCCATCTAAGTTTTCATTTGTTTTTTCCATCAAGACCTATTTCCCATGTTATCCCGCTGTATTCTGGTTGCCTAGTGTGCTGTTCTACCCTACCTTTATGGTCTGGACTTAAAGATTTATCAGTCTTTAACTTCTCTTCCTCAAATTAAAAATATTTTCTCTTTTACAGGACCATCTTGTTAAGGACTTACATTCTTCTGGTGAAAAATTGCTAACCTCATTATCCATTCTCACATGTGTAATAAAGATCAGTGCTATAGTCTGCTAGATTGTAAACTACTTAAGGGGAGTAACTTAATATATAATTATGTCACTAGTGTCTAAAGTAGTGAGTTCTTCATAGGCATCTGCCTCCAAATATGTGATATTATTAAAGTAATATTTGATATCTTCATAAGTATTTTACTTAAATTTTGACAGTTTTGCCTAAAACTTTACTGTTTGCCTATCAATACAACAAAAATGTCTGCTTATACAAATTTGTTCCATGGAGTTTGAAGTCTCTACTATCTATGGTTTCCATTGCATCAACCAATATAGTTTTCATACAATTGCTATTTTCATCAGCAAATGTGAATATGGGTCAGTATATCTAAAAAAGCATAAATAATATACCACTACATAACTAAAATTAGTTTTATATAAAGATGATTGCAAGGAGCTCACATATAAATATGTCTGCAAATAAGACAAAATATCTTCTGTAAATATTCCTTGAAATAAATTGCTCTATATGATGTGAGATAACTATGTAGTTGACTAGATGGACTCTTTGAAAATCTATCACCAAGAAATTAATTGGATGTTGCATAGTTACTCATAGTTGTTCTACTTATGTCATTAAGTCAACCAAAATTACTGGACCACAAAATGAACATTCTAGTTATTTGGGCAGACTCATCTGAAAGGAAATGATTATGCATTGATCAAATCAAGTTCTCTAGGGTTTAGTTGTTATGGAACTGAAATGCTTGAACTCACATTTTTTGTTGATTTGTTAATTATCTGTCTACCTAGTTTCTGGCTAATACAGAATTCACAGACTGAAAATCACTGTAAGAAGCAATACTTGTCCATTTTAGTTTGTTTCATTCGACTTTACACTGAAAACTTGAAGATCCGAATATAGTATTACAGGCTGAAGAAAAAGCAGAAATTATAGCACCATATACAATGATATTTTTGATTATTCAAACTCAAAATAAGATGATTGATAATGTGTCTATTTTCAATGTGAATCATTTAAATGATCTGGTTTATTACATATTTCAGTGAATAAAAAATCATGTTGAATATGTGTGCATATGTGTGTTTATTTTCATTTGTAATGTCTTTTTTATTTATTGTTAGCAGTTTTAAATTACATGAGTTTCTGGAGAGCTGAATGTATCAAACCTTATTTAAACCACTTGGAACTGGCTATTTTTCCAAGTAACTCTTTTGGAAAAGTTAAAGATAGACATTAAATACCTTTAACATGTATTTACATAAGAATATGTTATCTTGGGGCACCTGGGTGGCTCAGATGGTTAAGCATCTGCCTTCAGCTCAAGTCATGATCCCAGGACCCTGGAATCAAGCCCCACATCAGGCTCCCTGCTGAGTGGGAAACCTGCTTCTCCCTCTCCCACTCCCTCGCTTGTGTTCCTGCTCTTGCTGTCTCTCTCTCTGTCAAATAAATAAGTAAAATCTTTAAAAAATATGTTATCTTAACTTCTTTTAAAGACATAATTTATTTAACAGAGAGAGATCACAAGTAAGCAGAGAGGCAGGTAGAGAGAGGGGGGAAGCAGGCGCCCCTGTTGTCTTAATTTTAATACCACTTATTATTTTTCAAAGTAGTAATACTATTAGGTCATTTAAAAAGATTTGCATATATAACTTTTTGAAATTTACTTATTCCTTATTATGACCATTAAAAAAGTCTACACGAGGGGCACCTGGGTGACTCAGTGGGTTAAAGCCTTTGCCTTCGGCTCAGGTCATGATCCCAGAGTCCAGGGATCAAGCCCTGAATCGGGCTTTCTGCTCAGTGGGGAGCCTCCTTCCCCCCGCCCCTGCCTCTCTGCCTGCCTCTCCACCTACTTGTGATCTTTCTCTCTGTGTCAAAAAAAAAAAAAAAAAAATCTACACGATATTTAATATTTAGTTTCACTAGAAGTCCTCATTCATATTAAGGCTGGAATAGAACCATGTGGCTTACAGAATAATTTTGGTAATTCCATTCACAAGCAAAACAAAGAATACAAAAATTTTTAAATAAGCATAATTTGACACATATCTACAAAACTCCTAGACACACCTGTTTTCCTTTAATTGCCTTATTTTTTTTCTAAATTAATTATATCCTGTCTCATTCAAGAAAGAGTTTAAGATAAATATCCAAATAATATCTATATTGAAAAAAAAGAAAAAAAAAGTACAAAATAAATTTAATGTTATAATTTCCCAGAGGAAAAAATTTCAGAAGGGAAAAATTTCTGTTGAGAAAAAAAAAAAAGCTCAGGATAAGTAAAAATATGAAGTTATATCTGGAATGTTATTGTGGTTAAAAGAGTTGAACTTTATTCTTGGGATGGAGCTTTGTAGGTGCCAAACAAAAGAAGAAAAACTCTATTAAAATTAATTTGGATTTCAAGATTCAAATTATAAGTAAAATAAAAAGAAACAATTGTCCATTTTTTTCAATATTCAGATAGAACATAATTGAAATATTTTATAAAGCATATATGCCTGATAAAATGATTTCTGTAATAAAGTTAAACAAAATGTAAGAAAATTTTCCAGGTTTTCGTTATTGTTGCTATTGTTGTCATTGTTTAAGTATTAAGAGCTTTCCAATACTCCTGACTTAGCAAATGATCCAAAAGTTTATGGGCTATATGAATGAATCCACAATTTTCATATAAAAATCCAGCACCAAGTTGAACAATTTAGTAATATTAATTCCACCAAGTGCTATGGCATACAGTTCAGATATATATTTTCTATTTTTTTTAAAGATTTTTTTTTTTTTTTTGGTTAGAGAAAGAGAGCGAGAGAGCACGTGCACAAGCAGGAGGGGAGGAAGGCATCAGGAGAAAGAGGCTTCTTGCTAAGCAAGGTGCCTGATCTGGTACTCCATCCTAGGATCCTGGGATCATGACCTGAACCAAAGGCAGACAATTAACCAGTCCCCACATGTCCCTAGTTCCTGTATCTTAATGTCTAACTATAATGCGGGCACTTGGATGACTCAATCATTAAGCATTCGCCTTAAACTCAGGTCATGATCCCAGCGTCCTGGGATCCAGCCAGCATCCCACTCCCTGCTCAGTAGGGAGTCTACTTCTCCCTCTCCTACTCCCCTTGCTTGTGTTCCCTCTCTTGTTGTGTCTCTCTCTGTCAAATAAATAAAAATCTTAAAAAAAAATCTAACTATAAAACTTAAAATATCTAACTGATTTAACCATAATATTTATACCAGAGTGAGTAAAGGAAAGAACATAATTTAAGTATATAATGAAGATGGCAAATTCCAGTTCTTTTCTCTTCGGAAATCTAAAGTTGGGGGAATTTTTAAAATAAGAAGTCTAAAGAAAATACCAATTATACCCCCAAAATATCAGAGACTGGATCTCTAAAATATTTTCAGTTCATTTCTTGATATCCTAAAAATCCTTCCAAAGGTCATATTTTCTAGGATATGAGTTCATTGTTATAGGAAAAGTCTAGATAATTTGGCCAGAGATGAGAAAACACCATAATGCATATGGTTTCTAAATTTGTGAAATAATTAGTGTTGGTAAGAACTAATTAGAAAAACTAAGTCAGTAAACTTAGCATGTTCACACATACTGCCTAGACAAAGGACAAAAGACTGACAGAAATGAAGCAAAAATTTTATATGTGACTTTGGACAACTTATTGTTGCTTTCTCTCCAGTTTTGCCAATCTCAGCTGCCAACATCCATAGTTTAGTAGAACATCAGGTCATTTTTTTTTTTTTTTTAAAGATTTTATTTATTTATTTGACAGAGAGAAATCACAAGTAGATGGAGAGGCAGGCAGAGAGAGAGAGAGAGGGAAGCAGGCTCCCTGCTGAGCAGAGAGCCCGATGCGGGACTCGATCCCAGGACCCTGAGATCATGACCTGAGCCGAAGGCAGCGGCTTAACCCACTGAGCCACCCAGGCGCCCAGGTCATATTTAAATTTTAGAAGAAGTTGATTTCTCCATGGGGCCAATTTTTATTGTTTTAAAAGAAGCTATTAAAAAACAGACAATAATGCCATCCATCCTGGTCTTCATCAGTCAATGTTTAAAATATAAATCCCTGAGTTTCATTATAATTTTTTATAAAATAAGGGTCTATCCATATATATATGTAGATTTCCAATTGTTCTAACACCATTTACTGAAAAGGTAAACATTTCCTCATTTTGTTGTCTTTGTTCTTTGTCAAAGACCAATTAGTTCTATTTCTATGGGACTATCTATACTTTATTTTCTGTTTCATTGTTCTACTCACCTGTTCTTTAGCCAATAGACAATGTCTTTATTACTGTAGTTTTATGTTGTCTTTAAGTTGGTTTCATTTCTCCAACTTTGTTTTTCAAAATTGTGTTGGCTCTTCTGGGTTTTTTGGCTTTCCAGTGAACTTGAGAATTTGTTGATACAACTTGCTGGCGATTTGATTGAGTATATACTCAATTTGATTGAGTATATTGAGTATATTTGAGAGTATATACCAAGTTGGTAAGCTCTGACATCTTAACAATATTGAGATTTTCTACCTGTGGGTATAGAATATCTCTCCATTTATTTGTATATTCAATTACTTTCATCACAGTTTTGCAATTTTTCTTAAGGAGATCTTGTATGTATTTTGTTAGATTTAAACCTAAGTATCATTTGGGGGGTTACAAGTGTCAATGGTGTTTGTTTTTAACTCAAATTTCAATTGTTCAGTAACAATATACAGGAAAGCAATCACCTTTTCTTTATTAACTTTTCACTTTACAACCTTGGGTTATTAGTTCCAGATAGTTCTGTTATTTTTTTTTTTTTTTTAATTTTCTGAGGACTTTCTACATAAATCATCATGTTATCTATGAACAAAGACGGTTTTACTTCCTGCTTGCCAATCATATATTTTGTTTTCTGGTCTTATTGAATTAGTTATGGCTTTTTTTTTTTTTCTCTCTCATTCCTGATCTTAGGTTAAGGCTTCTAGTATGTCACCATTGAACATGATGTTAGCTGAAAGTTTTTGTAGATATTATCAAATTGAGAAAGTTCCTCTCTTTCTATTTTTCTGAAGCTTTTATCATAAATGGAAATAAGATTTTGCTAAATGCTTTTATTACATGAAATGATATGACCTTATGATTATTCTTCTTAGCTTATTTATGCGATTAGTAACATTTAATCTTGAAATGTTAAACCAGGCTTTTATACCTGAAATAAATCTCAATTGATCCTGCTGTATAATTCTTTCTGTGCATGGTTGGATTCAATTTGCTAATATTTTGTTAAGAACTTTTTCATCTGTGTTCAAAAAGAACATGTGTGTGGTTTTCCTTTCTTATAATATCTGCATCTAGTTTTAGGTAATGCTTGATGCTAATAAAACAAGTTAAGTATTCCCCCTTCCTCTATTTTTGGAAAAGATTATAGAAAATCAGTATAATTTCTTCTGTAAATGTTTGGTAGAATTCACCAATGAAACCAACTGTGCCTAGGTGATTTCTATTTTGGAATTTTATTATTATTATTATTATTATTATTATTATTTTACTTTATTTTTACTTTATTTAATTTTTTTACTTTATTTTATTTTACATATATATATATGCCAATTAAAGTTACTTTTCTTCTTGTATGCATTTTGGTAGGCTATATCTTTCAAAGAACTGATACATTTCATCTAAATTATCAGAGCTAGGTATAGAGTGCTTTGTAATGTTCCATTATTTTCTATTTATGTCCATGAGGTTTGTGGTAATGGCCCCTCTTTCATTTCTGATATTATTAACTTATGTCTTCTCTCTTTTTTTCTTAGCCTGGTTAGAGGTTTAGATGAATATGATTATTCTTTTCAAGGAACAAACTTTTGGTGTGATTTTTCCATACTGATTTCTTGATTCTAATTTTATTTAATTCTGCTCTAATTTTTTATTATATGTATGTTCTGTTACTTGGATTTAAACTATTCTTCTTTTTCCAGTTTCCAAAGGTGGATGCTTAAGTCATTAATTTTAGATCCTTCTTTTTTTCTTTTCTTTTTTTTACAACCAATGAATTTTTTTTTTAATTTTATTTTTTGAAATTGTTACGTTAGCACCTTCTTCTTTTCTATATGTGTATTCAGTGCTATAAAATATCCATCAGTGTTTTTGCTTGTCACAAATTTTTTTAAGATACATATTTTGATGTTGTATTTTCATTTTTATTTAGTTATTTTTTTTTTTAATTTCTCTTGAGACTTCTTTGACCCATATGTTATTTGGGAGTATGTGGTTTAATCTCCAAGTGTTTGAGTATTTTAAAGCTATTTTTTGTTTATTGATTCCTAGCTTAATTCCATTTTGGTCTAAGAATATGCTTTGTACTATTTCTATTCTTTTAAATTTATGAAGGTATGTTTTATGACCCAGAATGTGCTCTACTTTAGTAAGTGTTCCATGTTAGCTTGAGAAGTATCCATTCTGCTACTGTTGTAAGAAGTGTTCTATAAATGTCAATTAAAACAAGTTGATTGATGGTTCTGTTAGTTCAACAATATTTTTACTGATTTTTTTTTTTTTTTTGCCTGCTAGATCTGTCAATTTTAGATAGAAGGGTATTGAAATCTTCAGTTTTAAAAGAGTATTTGTCAATTCCTTACTGAAGTTCTTTCATTTTTTGCTACAAATATTTTGATGATCTGTTATTAGGCATATACATATTAAGGATTGTTATATCTTTTATTTTTTTCACAATTTCCTTCTTTATCATCATTTAATATTCATTTTATCCCTAAGAATGTCCTTGTTCTGAAATCTATTTGTTTATAATTATTATGAGTGGTCCAGCTTTCATTTAATTTGTGTTAGCATAGTCAAACTTTTTTTTTTTGTCCTGTCTTACACACCTTTTGTTTTCTATTTATTGCCCTTGTCTTGTGCTATTTTTTTCTTCATGTTTGCTCTTTTTTTCTTTACTGTTTTTTCCTTCTTTTGATTTTTTTTTATTGTATTTTATTTTATTTTTTCATTTTTTTAAAAGTAGGCTCCACACCCAACCCAGAGCCCAAAGTGGGGCTTGAAGTCAAAATGTGACATCAAGACTCAAGCTGAGATCAAGACTCAGACACTTAACTGACTGAGGCACCGAGACACCCCTACATTTTCCAGTTTTAATTGAGCATTTTATATAATTAGAACTTCTTTTAACATTTCTTAGCAAAGCCATTGGCAGTTTATTCAATTTTTGTTTGAGAAAGTCTTTTTTTTTACTTTTAAAACATAGTGGAAAAATGTGTATAATGAAAATTACCATGCTAACCATTTTTAAGTCTGTAATTCAGTATATTAAGTACATTCACACTGGTTTGCAACCAGCAATACTATCCATCTTTCAATGTTTTCATCATCTCAAACTGAAACTTTATACCCATTAAAAAATAAATCCCCATTACATTACCCCCACTCCTAATATAGTGATAACTACTCTTCTACTTCCTGTCCCTATGAATTTGACTATTCTAAGTAATCATATCAGTGGAATCATACAATATTTGTTCTTTTATATCTGCCTTATTTCACTTAGCATATTTACAAGGTTTATTCATGCTATAGAATGTAGCATTTATTCCCTTTTAAGGTATTCTGTTGTATATATAGAGTACATTTTGTTTACCCATTCATTTTTTATGAACATTTAGATTGTTCCACCTTTTGGATATTGTTCCACACTTTTGGATATTGTGAATAATGCTCTTATAAACTTTGATAAACAAATATGCATTCAATTCCTGCTTTCATTTCTTTTGGATATATGCTCATAAGTGGAATTCTAGATCAAGTGGTAATTCTGTGTTGATTTTTTTTTTTTTTTTTTTGCTTAACTGCCATATTGTTTTCAACAGAAGCTGAACCATTTTATGTTCCTACCAGCAGTGCATGAGGTTTGCTATTTCCCCACATCCTCATCAACACTTTCAAACAATATTTATTTTTCCTATTACTATTTTTAAAATTATTTGTTTTTACATAGTATTTTAAATATTTTAAATACATTTTCTATTATCATTATTTTATTTGTGCATTTTAGTATTATTTTTTAAAGTAACCATTTTAATAGGTTTAACTTCAGATCCATTGTGGTTTTGATTTCTGTTTTCCAAATGACATGTGATCTTGACCACCTTTTCATATTCTGTTTGTATCTCTTTTTAAATACATGTCTATTCAAGTTATTTTCTCATTATTTAATGGAATTGTTTGATTTTTGGTGACTTTTGAGTATAAGAATTCTGCCATGTATAATAAATGTGCAATAAATAACTTATCAGTTATGTGATTTTCCTGTACTTTCTCCTATTCTGTGGGTAGCATTTCATTTTCTTGATAGTGTTATTTGATCCACAGAAGTTTTAAATTATAAAATATAATTTAATTATGTTTTCTTTTCTTTTCTCTAAATTTTAGATCATATCTAAGAAATCATTACCAAATCAAATGTCCTGAGAAATTTTTCCTATATTCTCATATAAGAGTTTTAAAGTTTTAACTCTTAAGTCTTTAGGTCTTTGATCCATTTTTAGTTAATTTTGTATGTGGTGAAAGTAAGGATCCAATTCCATTTTTTTGCTGTGGATATTCACGTTTCCCAACATCAGTTGTTGAAAAGACTGTCTTTTCCCCATGAAATGGTCTTAGCACTCTTGCTGAAAATCACTTGACTATAAATGTTAGAATTTACTTCTGGGGAGACTATTCTATTCTACTGTTATATGTCTTTTTTTTTAATGCCAGTACCACATTGTTTTGATTACTACAGTTTTGCAATAACTTTAAAATCAGAAAGTGTGAGATCTTCTACTTGATCATCCTTCACAATTGTTTTTGCTGTTTGGGATCCTTTGAAATTCCATATAAACTGTAGGATGGGTTTTTCTATTTTTGTAAAAGTGATCTAAGAATTGGTATTAGTTAAATGTTTGGTAGAACTCTTGAGTGAACCCATCTACACCAGGGCTTTTCTTGATTGGAAGGCTTGTTTGGATTTTTGATTCAGTGCCCTTCATAATTATAAATCTATTCAAATATTCTATTTATGTTTTTCATTATGTGTTTCTAAGAATTTGTCCATTTCATCTATAATATCCAATTTGTTGGCATTCCATTGTTCATAGTTCTCTATTATAGTAGTTTCATTTCTGTGAATTAGTAGATATTGTTCCCACTTTGATTTCTGATTCTAGTAGTTCAAATGTTTTCTCGCACCCCAATAGGGAAGCTAGCTAAATATTTACCAATTTTGTTGGTATTTTCAAAGAATCAAATTTCACTGCATAGATCTTTATCTTCCTTCCAATAGCTTTGAGTTTAGTTTGATGTAAGTTCTTCTAGTTTTAATAGTCAACTTAGAGGTATAACACAAATGACAGACAACATCAAAAACATCTATTTACACATAGGATAATTCACTTTGAAAAGTATAGTGATGGATAGTATGACATAAAAGAAGATATATATTTGGTCATTGTCTCTGGTTTCTGATAGAAACCTTCTTTAAGCAATCTTGTAATTTCCTGAGTGATTGGGTATTTAAAACTTCTTTTATTCTAATATTTGTTCATTGACTCTGGTTTCTCACAGAGCTCCTAAAATCCTAATTTTGCTAATAATGAGTAGCAAGAGCATCTTAAATGGAGCCCTTAAATCCCCTGGGGTTTCCTGGGCATACGAGTGTCTTTTGTTATAATGGACAGATTCTTGGTGGTCTCCTGAAGAGCTTCAGGATGGGGACCAATCATCAGAATGCTCAAGCTATGATTAGAAGGTTAGAACTTTCTTTCAGCCCACCTTCATCCTTCAGACAGGAGAAACCTGGAGATTAAATTAATTTGATCATGTCTGTGTGAGAAAGGCTCCATAAAAATCCCTAAACATGGAGGTTTGGAGAGCTTCCAAGTTGGTGAACACTTCAAGGTACTGGGTGATGCCACATGCAGAGAAGGCATGGAAGCTCTGCAACCAGCCCCATATCTTGCCCTATGTATCTCTTTCATTTGGTCATCCCCAAGTTGTATCTTTTATCCACTAAATGTAAGTAAAGTGCTTTCCTGAATTCTGTGAGCCACTCTAAAATACAAAACAAAACAACAACAACAACAACAACAACAACAAAAAATGAAGAGGGGCCTGTGGAGATTATAGCTATCTGGTAAGAAGTATGGGAAGCTAGACTTGTAATTGGTGTATGAAGGTAGGGGTAATCTTGTGGGACTGAGTCCTTATCTTGTGGGGTCTAATGCTAACTCCAGGTGGATAGTGCCAGTATTGCATTGAATTGTTGGACCCCACTTGATATCTGCAAAGAAATGGAAAATTACTTGTTTTTGAAAACCCACACATTTGGTGTCAGAAGTATTACAAGTAGAAAACTAGCTTTCCTTAGATGTAATTCACTGTATGATAAAAATGTTACAAATGTCATTTCGTTATCATCAGTAAGAAATGTACTTGCTAGGGCAGCTGCGTGTCTCAGTATGCTAAGCATCTGACTTGATTTTGGCTCAGATCATGATCTCAGTGTTGTGAGATTGAGCCTGCATCTGGCTATGTGCTGAGTGTGGAGCCTGCTTTAGAGTCTCTCTCTCCCTCTGTCCCTATACCCTGTTTGTGTGCACTTATTCTCTCTTTTTCAAAAATAAAAACAATAAGTAAATAAAAATAAATAAATAAGAATAAATTAAATTAAGTTAAAAAGAAATGTACTTGTTTTAAAAAAAAAATCCTAGCAATGTCTAATGTTGGCATTGTCCAGGAAAATTAATGGGTTTATTTATAATTATTATATATTTTAACTTATAAAACTTGTTCACAGAAGCATTTTAACTTACATTAAAATTTTACATCCTCACATTTATATTAAAAATTCACACACAAATGAGAATAGAAAAACTGCTATTACCCGATTTCTATCCCCTACTTTGTTACCTGGAATCATATACTTTGGTACTTGTTAATAGGCCTTTTAATTTTTTTCTTTGAAACCAGTTATGATGTAATAGATAAAAGAAACTGAGGTAAATAAGCCCCTTATATTAGGTTTTATGTTTATCTGGCTGGGAGGCTGTGTTTACAGTGTGCTGTGACCTTATGTGTGAATGGCTGGAATTTCTTTTAGTGTTCTGTCCCTGTTTTCATCTCTACCATTGTTTTGAAGTCTTCTAGAGACCCCTTCTTAAATAGGGTTTGAGTCTTAACTATTCTTTTAGTTGCAGTGGATTTATGAGAGCTTGTTTGATGAGCTGGTGAGGTATGGGTCGGGGGGACAAATGTTCTAAAATTGCATGCTTATGTCACAGTGTTTCAGTGAAACTGTCTCTGAGCTATAACCTTCATGAATGCTTTTCAGCTTTTCCCTACCTTAGGATAGACAAGAAGGCTAGAGGTACAGTTTTTGCCTTCCCCAAATCAGTTAGTTTTTTGGAAAATCCCTAGTTTGTTAGGCTAAAATAAGAGTTTCTTTCAAATAAAGTCTTTATTTAAAGAGACCATAATGCTCTAGACAAATTTCAAAACCATTACTTTGCTTCTCCCCTTATTGAAAGTAGCTGAGAACCCTGAGAACTTGGTGGAACTCCCTGTGGTAAAATAACATGGAAGTGTGGGCACTCCTGTCCTCAGTATGAGACTCCCAGTGTTTTTATATCTCATGCTACTCCACACTGAGCCTCTCAGTGTTCGTCATTTTTGTTCCTACCAGGCCTGTCGCCAGCAAGTAACGCCTGTCCCTGGGCTGATACAGCTATCTAAATGTCTCTGCTAGAAACCCAGCAGACTCAGTTGGCAGAAGATCCAGCTTTTGATCTCAGGGTCATTGGGTGTGGAGCCTACTTAAAATAAATAATTAATTTTTAAAAATTCTCTCTTTGAATTATCTCTTCTTTTTTTTTTTCCCTAAGTTTCTTTTCCAGTAGCAATACAAAACTGTTTTATTAACTGTAACTATTAGTACATTTTATATAATCAAGGGAATTCACTTTTAACTATTCTTCCTTTCAAAAAACCTTAACTAACTCTCTGGGTATATTTTCTCTTTCAAATAAACTTTGGAACCTGTCAAATTACATTAAAAATACTGTTGGGATGTTAACTGAAATTGCATTAAATTTATAAATTAAGCTATAATATTACAGAAAAATAGATTAAGACTCCTCAGACAATAAGACTGTATGCATACATATATATATATATATTTCACATATATCTTTTTTCTTCAATAATGTACTATATTTTCTTTTAATCAAATTGCCTTTTTGTTTGAAACTTTATTAAAAGGATTTTCAAAACATCTTTTTTGTTATTGTGAATGGAACCTTTTTCATTATTTTTAATAGCTTATGGTGGCATGCAGAAAAAAATATGTATTGATTTTCATTTGTTGACATAGTATCTGGTTCCCTTGTGGAACTCCCATGTTATAACTAATAACTTTCCACTTGGTTGCCTTAGATCTTCTAGTTAGAAAACCTGAACTTCTGGGGGCGCCTGGGTGGCTCAGTGGGTTAAGCCTCTGCCTTTGGCTCAGGTCATGATCCCAGGGTCCTGGGATGGAGCCCCACATCGGGCTTTCTGCTCAGCGGGGAGCCTGCTTCCCCCTATCTCTTTGCCTGACTCTCTGCCTGCTTGCGATCTGTCTCTCTGTCAAATAAATAATTTAAAAAAATATGGAATACTATACTGAAAGTGAAAAATAGAATGGTTGTACAGGTGCAGAATGATTGTTAAGTATATTGGTTGTTTATCTTGGTGATTGTGTGGCTGACTGAGAGCTGCAGCTTGCTATCACTGCCCAACATCATGAGAGATATTATTATACCACATTATACTGCATCTCACTAGCTCCGGAAAAGATCAAAATTCAAAATTCAAGGTACAGTTTCTATTGAATGCATGTCATTTTCATGGGATTAAGAAGTTAAGATCATAAATTAAACTATTATAATTTGGGGACCATCTCTAGACTGAAATTGAAATTTTGTTTCTAAAAATGTGGATAAGGCTTTATTCTGGAAAATAAGTGGTTTTCAATTATTTTAAATATAGAAAAATAATCCATAAATGTGGAAATTGAGGAGAGAATATAAAGTAATGAAAGCAAGGGGAACGTTTATAGAGCTATAGCAGCAGGCTTAGAAATATCAAGAAAAAATTAGAAAAAATAACCTAGAGTAGTCAGCCATGATCACAGATTTAGACGTTTCTAGGAGATATGATGGACCTTACTACTCTTCTTTTTTTTTTTTTTTTTTTGGAGATTTTATTCATTCATTTGAGAGAGAATGAGAAAGAGAGAGAGAGAGCAGGAGCAGGGGAGAAGTAGGCTCCCCACTGAGCAGGGAGCCCAACATGGGGTTCTCTCCCAAGATCCTGGGATCATGACTAGAGCTGAAGGCAGACTCTTAAAACGACTGACCCACCCAGATGCCCTAAGCCTTTCTATTCTGCCTCTTGATGTAATGAGTGCTTTTGTAATGAGAAGCTAAAACACTATTTATATTCTTTTTTTTTTAAGATTTTATTTATTTATTTGACAGACAGAGATCACAGGTAGGCAGAGAGGCAGGCAGAGAGAGAGGAGGAAGCAGGCTCCCTGCTGCGCAGAGAGCCCAATGCGGGACTCAATCCCAGGACCCTGAGATCATGACCTGAGCCGAAGGCAGCGGCTTAACCCACTGAGCCACCCAGGTGCCCCTAAAAGACTACTTATACTCTTAATTTTCCTTTTGCTCAGAAGTTTTTCATAAACTCACTGCAACTTTTTTTAACTTACTCATTTTTAATATGCCAACTTCTACCATGCTGGTTTCTTATTTAGATCTCTATCATTCCCTCCTATGAAAATTTTCTGCTTTTCCCTTTTGCCTCCAATTCTCTATCAATCACAATGATCCTTTCAAAAAGAAAATCAAATTGACTATTTTCCTGCTCAGAACACACCTATAGCTAACCCATGATAATAAAATAATATCTCAAATGCATATTGTTGTTTACAGAAATTTGTACCCTATTTAAAAATACAATTCCTCCCATCCTCTATACCATTAATTCATTTTACTTTTTCTTAAAAACATTCATCATTGCCTGAAAATACATTAAATGTGTTCTTTTTTCACTAAATTAAAAGCTTCAGAGCTTCAGAAGGACTTGGCTCAATCTGTAAAATCAACATACTAGCCCCAGTTTTTGGACTGGCACCTGCAATATGAAGATGTCAGTAATTAAGGGTTGAATGAATAAATGGATAAACTGTTGCAGCTTGTATCCATAGCAAAACAAGGATTGAACCTGTGAGATTCTCTTGTAAATTTTAACCTGATAAAGCTAATCGGTCTAGGAAATATTAAGGAATGAGATTCTAATGTGAAAGTAGAAATAAGTAATGAATGGTTCAGGGATAGATGGAGAAAATGGACAGAAGAGAAAAGTAAATACAAACTCTGCCTGATTAGAGTGCATACTAATTTAGAGAAACAGAGAATACAGAGACTATATAGGGATAATGATGGGGGCTTTTGTTGTTGTATTTTTTGTCTTTATTGTTTTTAATTGTTTTAATCAAGGCCATTTTATTTCTAAAATTTTTTTAAGTGATTTATTTATTTATTTAACGAGAGAGAAAGAGAGGGAGAGAATGTGGGCAGGGGGAGAGGGAGACGGCCTGGGAGAGAGAATCTTCAAGCAAACTCCCTGCTGAGCATGGAGCGCTTTTTTTTTTTTTTTAAGATTTTATTTATTTGACAGACAGAGATCACAAGCAGGCAGAGGCAGACAGAGAGAGAGGGGGAAGCAGGCTCCCCACTGAGCACAGAGCCTGATGCGGGGCTCGATCCCAGGACCCTGAGATCATGACCCGAGCCGAAGGCAGCAGCTTAACCCACTGAGCCACCCAGGAGCCCCAAGCATGGAGCTTTTACATGGGGCTCAATCCTAGGACTCTGAGATCCTGACCTGAGCTGAAATCAAGAGTCAACCACTAACCGACTGAGACACTCAGGTGTCCCACCAATTTAAATGGACTTCAGAGGATACATTGTATCTACCCATTGACTCTTAAATTCCATATATCTCCATGAATATCACATAGATTAAACTGTGATTCCCAGTTGTTGGTGATCTTAGTCCAGTTGCAGAAGTGAAAAGTGAAATAACAAATAATTTTGTAATTATAAAAATGCCAAATTATAACATGAAGAAATAATAGAAAATTATTTAAAATAACCAAAAACATGTAAGTAATTTTATGCTTAGTAGATTAAGCTTGGCCATGTCCATTTTAAGATTACTTTCTTTACTTAATGACTCATTTATTTAGGTAGCTAAGCTAAGTAAATACTTTGTGCAAAGGATTCTGATTAAAATCCTTAAATCATTTCTGGTCCAACACACTTGATAACTAGTTTTGCAATTTAGTGTCTGTCTTGGTTATGTTCCCAGCAGGTTATTAACAATTAATTAGCAATACTTCTCAAATGCTATCTGTGTTAAGCTACTAATTGCATAGCAGGAAAATAGAATTTCCCTTTGTAAACAAATTGCAATCATGATCATTTGCTTTAGATAAGGCAATACAAATTTCCTTATATTTTTGTTGTTACTTAGATTTACAGCCAGAAGGCATAAGTTGTATTTATGAGTGTTGGATGAAGCTGTTTATAAGCTCTACAGCAGATATTAAAATAATTTAGTTTTGGACAGCACTGCCTCATTTTTACCCCTGTTTTCATCCTATTCCTTAGAGAAAGGACCGTGTGTGTGTGTGTGTGTGTGTGTGTGTGTGTGTGTGTTTAAACTGATAACTCACAAGAGATTCTTGGCAGAATTTGTTTAGATTAGCAATGATAACTTCAGCATAAAGCATAATTTTCACATTTTCTATTGAATATCTTAAGAGTCTCTTTTTAAAAATCAATTTGCTCATGTTTAAAAGATTCTAAGTTAAAATTGTAATCAATAATTATATATATTTGAATATTTATAGTCTTCAATAATTTCTTTGGTAACTTGCTGTGCTTGACTCATTATATTCCTAGCTATGACCATGTCTTACTATGCTTTTTCATACTACTTATATTCATAGAACGGTTCAATTGGCATTAATCTTTGGTGTTTTTTAGTCCAGCCACCTAATTTTATAGTTGAGAAAGCTTAGGATCAGGAGAAGATAATTTGAATTTTGAAAGGTCACTATAGCAGATACAATAGATTGACTCGCTCACATATATATTCTAATCTCTTTCTAGTGTGCCTTCCTGTAGTGCAGAGGCTGCAAAGCTGGAAAAAAAAAAGAAAAAAGTATCACCTTTACTTGAGAAATGTATATGCTAAGATTCATCCAGGCGAGACTCTTACATTCATATCTGAGGAAGTACAGGACGACTTATGCACAAATCACGCGCTATAATAGTTGAGTAGCAGGTATGGCAAGTGCTACACCACTTTTAACGAAAATCATAGTGGTAGGCAGTTGGACCTACATTATAGATGTGAACATTTCATTCTGGAGTGAGAAGTTGGGGCAGAAGTGGCAGATGCCTTTCTGGGTCAAGTCTTTGGTATTGGTCAGAATGATTTCTGGACACCCCCCCCACACACACTACTATCTGTTTATGCAGAACCTTTAATAACTTTGAGACAGAAATTGTTCTGCATTAAATTTTGTTCTGCTTAAAGTAGTTAGGATAGATTCTGTTATCTGAAACGGAATTCTGACTAATATAGTAATGTGGAAAATAACATGGAGAATAGCTTCTATAATTACATGATTTGGAATAGAGCCAAGAACTCCTAAAGTATCCATGATCACTAAAGAGTGGGAGGGATGGGGAATGTAATTTCTTAAGGAAAAGAAGAAGAGTTCAGTTAGACTCCTATGCAGAAATAATTAGTATATGTGTTGTCATGTACGGAAAGCTAACTGTTCTTCATTTCTGCCTTATCGGGAAGACAAAACTGATAAATAGACAAAATAGACACATGGAGACTACATGTTGTATTGAGACATGGTCTATAGTTAAAATTAAGGCTGCCGGGGTGGCTAAGTCAGTTAAGCATCTGCCTTCAGCTTAGATTATGATCCCAGGGTCATGGGATGGAGGCCTGCATCAGGCTCCCCACTCAGTGGGAAGTCTGTTTCTCCTTTTCCCTCTGCCTTCCTCTCCTCCTGCTTGTGCTCTCTCTCTCTCTCTCTGTGTCAAACAAATAAATAGAATCTTTTAAAAAAATAATTAAATAAATAAAGTTAAAAGTAATAAAATGAATGCTATAAATGATACATATTAAGGAAAGTTTGAATTTCAAACTTCATATTATAGTCATTCTTTTGCATACATCATTAACATGATTGGGATAGATAATAATTTTAGTCATAAACTTATTGTGTCAACTAAATGATATAAACTTTAGGAAGCTCTTAGATTTGAGCCAATACATAGGATACATTAAATAAATAGGAATTAAATTACTGCAGATTTAATCTAATTCCCTCAGAAGTGTCTTAAGAAATGTTTATTTGTAATTAGCTGCTGACAAAAGTATTGCTTTTGAGTGGATTTCATCTTTATTTTTTGAGATTATTGAACAAATTTGAGACTGCCTTTGCTTTTATAATAATTGGTGGCATTTCTTGTTTTATGATTTAGTATGAATGATTTAGAGTATAATTTTTAGTATTTAGTTTAAAATACCATTTTAAAAATAAGGAGCAGGTCTTGAAACAATCATCTTGTGAGGTATTTTCTATATTAGCAGAAACCGTTTTTTTCTGTTATCAAAAGTAAGGATCAGGGAAGGTATCAGCATCATTTTTATAGATATAGATAGATATAAATATGAATGTGCCTATTAGATATATATAGAAGCAGATTTTTTTATGTTCATCTTTATTTGAGCATGATCTATAACAAAAATGAAAATCTTTCAAAATATATGTTAAAATGCTAACAAATTGACTTAAATTATTAGTTTTAACTGAAATTAAATATTTTTACAAAATTACAGAAAAACCTTCAAAAGTTACCCTACATAGTAAATGTTTATAGTTTACTTAGAAATATTATTAATTAAATTGTTCAACCTATATTTTTCTATCCAAATTGTAGTGATCTAACCTCCGAAAATTTTCATTCAAATATTGAATTTTGTTCATAAAAATCTTTAATTTGGTATAAATTCAACTTCTGTGTGAAGTTATAGATTATTTTATACTAATAAATATTTATGCAAAATATTTATGCAAATTCAAGTTATATTATATACACCCAAATGTATATTTTTTGCACTATTTATCTTACCAGTAAGTTCTAAGTTTAGATATTTAGGAAAACAATATAAATAAGTTCATTAAAAAACATTTCAATTACCAGTTTTCAGTAAAATCTTTATGATCTACCACCATCAACTTTAAATTATGACATACTAAAGCCATATCACCGGTAGCTTTTTAAAGATAATTTTTGAGAATAATTTCCAAATTAACATTACTTTATTAATTACTTTAAAGTTTTACTGAACAATTTCTAGCTTCTCATAAAGATCAAATACTTAGTATTTGCATCTTTAAGAAGACACTGAAAAGACATACAAAAAGTTTATCCAAACAAAAGTGTTAAAATAATGAAATAAAAAATAATTAAGATCATCATTTACTATTACTTCAAGCCCTCAGATTTAGACTTTGTCTTTTAATAACACAAAGTCCTGCACTTTTTTGCCTAGTAAAGAGAAGATAAAATTAAAATGTAAAGAGATAAATTAAAAAAAAAAATCATCTTTGAAGATATTTAAGAGAATTCCTGCATACACTCCCTGTGAATATGTTTGTGTATATGTGTTGTTAGAAATTTTACTCTGATTTTTCTGAAAAGATCAAAGCAAGTGTAATAAAGAGCATGAAATTTAAAATTTAATAAGTAATTAAAATGTAGAAACTTTAATCTATGTTTGCTTTAGGAGGTTAGAAAACTAAGCTATTATATTATTATAATAATTGAATATGCATGTGTATACACATACACTCCAACAAGAGTTTAGTCAAAACAAAAACAAACAAAAAAAGTGAATGTGTCACAATCTCTTATGGTATGTATTATTTTATGCTTTTTATAATCTTTTAAATTATCTTGCCAATAATTTAAAAGGTATGTTATTATCTGCATAATGTCCTTTGTCTACTCACAACAATATTGTAAGTTTACCAGTATCAGAAGTTACCAGTTTAGTATTTTATAAGTTGTTTTTTATTGTTGTTGTTTTAATTTACTCTTTTCTATGTCTTTATTACCTTGTGTTGAGTAAACATTGAGTAAATAGTGAATAACAATATTTTGCTCTTTTTAAAAAAAATAAATGTGTAGAGTCTCATTGGTTTTTTAATTTACATTTTTCTGATTATATTATATAATCACATTATATAATGTGAAGAATATTTCTTTTGCTATTTGTTTACTTGTATATTTTTCATGAGGTTTAAATCATTTTTGAACTCTTAACTAGCTGTTTATTTCCCTATTATTGAGTTGTAAGAGTTCTTTAAACAATTGGAATAAAAATCATTTCTTTTTTTTTTTTTTAAGATTTTTATATATTTATTTGACAGAGAGAAAGATTACAAGTAGGCAGAGAGGCAGGCAGAGAGAGGGGGAAGAAGGCTCCCTGCCAAGCAGAGAGCCCCATGTTGGGGCTTAGTCCCAGGATCCTGAGATTATGATCTGAGCCGAAGGCAGAGGCTAACCCACTGAGCCACCCAGGTGCCTGCCCCTAAGTCATTTCTTATATAGATGTATTATAAACCTGTCTCCCCAAGGCTTTACCTATATTATTTTCATACTAATGATTCTTTTATGAAAAAATATTTACTGATTAGTTGATTGATTGATTGATTGGATTCTGTGTTGTTGGTGATAAATCACTGGGAAATAGTCTTCAGTAATTTCTGCCTCTCTCAATCAACCACAGCTAAGCTCCTTGCATCTTCTCATCCCTCCCAACTACAACAGTTCAAGATAATAATAGGTATAGTATCTAACTATAGTATCTAACTTAACTATCATAAGTTTATAACTAGATACTATAGTATCTAATTTAACTATCATAAGTTTATATTTAAATATATTATACATATTTACATTAAATAACTGTAGAATAAGTTAATCTTCATTCAAAAGATATAATTCATACTGAATTCATATGAAATTCTCATAAAATTCCAACTTTCAAAATAAATCAAGACTTTATACTTTAATCTAAATATCATCATGGTATTTAATTTTTTCAGAATGGAAATTGAGATGGTTTTAAAAATTATGGTATATTTGTACAACATCCAAGAATATATGAGGGAAATAATTAAATGTTTGATAGTAGGTCTTCAATTTTTTTAAAGCAGAAACACAAAATTATGTGAAAAGTACAATCTCATCAAGTCTTAAAACATATCTCAGAGGTGAACTAAATTGACCTAACCATGATATGACACCAAGAAATAATAAAACAAACAAAAAACAAAAAAATCAGAAATAAACATTTTGAGTAAAATGTATTTTGTTGCTGGTGGTCATTTTCAGACCGTGAAGTATATCTTATTATCTTTACTCTTATGGCTGTTGTTGGATGTTGGGTTTGGACCCTGTCAGATTGGCATAGTAATTATGCTTTGGAAAACTCTGAATAAATCAGGGATGAACTAAACAAATTATAACCTACTCTCAACAAGGAGCACTGTTGTCACTTGGACAACTACTTAAATTTGCAAGAAAATCCTCAGAGCAGTAGACAAGTGTCATCTATTGAACTGCCTAGGAACAGTTTTCATCATATGACAGTGCTCATATATTGCGGGAGCAGAATGAGTGCAGTAGACTATCAAAATAAGTTATTTCTCTTCCTGTATTTTGTATGTAGTCTTCTCTCACAGATTACAAAAGTACTGACATTCTTACGCAAATCAGAAAAAGCAGAAAGAGAAGTTTCACGGCTTTGAAAGTAGGTCAAGATTATATAGTTGGTAGTTCCCCCTAAGTACCTGGCAGAAGCAAATACAAATCCTCCTTGGAGATAGATCACAACATAATAGGCATCAAATGATTCCTACCAGCAATTGTCCAACCATATTTGGTGAAATATCTAAGGTAACTCTTTATACAAGGAAGTGAAATATCATGACAGAATAAACAGAGAAAACAAACAAACGAACAAACAAAAAACACAGAAAACCACAGTATTCTAAGTTTTGGAAAAAAATAAAGAAAACATTGCAAATGTAAATGATTTAAATATATCAGCTGAATGTAAGTATTATTAGAGTATATAAAAATGTAAGATGAAACTATATGCTGTCTATGAAAACAATTTTTTAAATATCTAGACACAGAGTTTAAAATTAGGAAGGATGAGGGGCACCTGGGTGACTCAGTGGGTTAAGCCTCTGCCTTCAGCTCAGGTCATGATCTCAGGTTCCTGGGATCAAGTGCCTCATCAGGCTCTCTGCTCAGCAGGGAGCCTGCTTCCCCCTCTCTCCCTGCCTGCCTCTCTGCCTACTTGTGATATCTCTCTGTGACAAATAAATAAATAAAATCTTTTTAAATTAAAATAAATAAATAGCAAAATTAGGAAGGATGAGAAAAGATAGGACACTTGGGAAGTCATGTTGGTAATAAGAAAATTATATATTAGGGAAAAGAACATATTCTTGATGAGGAAAGGAAGAGATGAAGAAATATATTTTATAATGGAAAGATGTGAACTTATTAAGAGGGTATCAAGAGGACATATCTCTGCTAAAAGTGAATACATTTTAAAACAATCAAAATGCATGAAGAAAAAGGTGATATAAATAGAAATAAAATTGATTAAATTAAAATCATGATTAGATATTTAAATATCTGTTCCTTAGTACTTGTTAGAATATATGGACAGAAAATCAGTAAGGATATGGAAGTTTTAAATAACACTATATGATCTTGACCCAAGTAACATTTTTTAAAAAGATTTTATTTATTTATTTATTTATTTGACAGAGATTACAAGTAGGCAGAGAGGCAGGCAGAGACAGAGGAAGGGAAGCAGGCTCCCCAGTGAGAAGGGAGCTTGATGAGGGGCTCAGTCCCAGGGCCCTGAGATCATGACCTGAGCTGAAGGCAGAGACTTTAACCCACTGAGCCACCCAGACACCCCAACCCAGACACCTCGACATATATAGAACATTCCTTTTCAAGGAATTAATATCCATATTCTTTCTTTCATGCATAGAACATAGAATATTTGTCATGCCAGACTATATTCTGAAACAAATCTAAATAAATTTAAGGGAACTGAAATTACACAATGTATTTTTTTCTTACCAAATATGGAATTAAATTAGAAGTCATTAACTTAAAAATATTTGAAAATCCCCCAATATTTTAAAATAAATAATTTCTGGGTCAATGAATAAAGCAAAATGGATATGAGAAAATATATTAAAGTAAATTGAGTAAACATACAACATGTCAAAATGTATAATTCACAGCTATAGGGAACTTTATAGTAGCAATGTTTATATCACAAATGGAGTAAAGTTTTGAATCAACAAGTATGGAATTCAAGGAGAAAGGCAAAGGTAGAGAGAACTTTATAGATTCTATATTTATAGTAAATGCTTATTGGCAATTCAACTTACATTAAGGAGCAAATATAACTAAAATAAGTTTATTTTTTTGAGATTTTATTTATTTATTTGACAGAGAGAGAGAGATCACAAGTAGGCAGAGAAACAGAGAGAGAGAGGGAAGCAGGTTCCCTGCAGAGCAGAGAGCCCAATATGGGGCTTTGATCCCAGGACCCTGAGATCATGACCTGAGCTGAAGGCAGAGGCTTAACCTGGTGAGCCACCCAGATGCCCCATAATTAAAATAAGTTTAGATGAACATATACATAGATGACAGGAAATTAAAAAGAATATATCTTGTAGTTTTTTTTCTTTACTAAATTTATTAGCACCTTTTTTTTTATTATATTCAGTTGGCTAACATATAGTATATCATAGATTTTTGTTGTAGTGTTCAGTCATTCATTAGTTGCATATAATACCCAGTGCTCATCCCAACATGTGCTCTCCTTAATATCCATCATCCAGTTACCCCATCCCCCAATCCCTTCCTTTCTGTAACCCACAGTTTGTTTCCTGGAAGTCAGAGTCTCTCATGGTTTGTTTCCCTCTCTGATTTCTTCACATTCAGTTTTCCCTCCCTTCCCCTATAATCCTCTGCTTTATTCCTTATGTTCCACATATGAGTGAAACCATATGATAATTACTTTCTCTGCTTGGCTTATTTCACTTAGCATAATCCCCTCCAATCCCATCCGTGCTGATGCAAATGGTGGGCATTCATCCTTTCTGCTAGCTGAGTAATATTCCATTATATATATGTACCGCACCTTCTTTATCCATCTGTTGAAAGACGTCTCTGTTCCTTTCATAGATTGGACATATTGTGGACATTGCTGCTATGAACATTGGGTGCATGTGCCCCTTCTTTTTACTACATCCGTATCTTTGGGGTAAATACCTAGTAGTGCAATTGCTGAGTCATAGGGTAGCTCCATTTTTAACATCTTGAGGAAATCCACACTGTTTTCCAGTGGCTTTACCAGCTTGCATTCTCACCAAGAATGCAAGAGGGTTCCCCTTCCTCCACAACCTCTCCAACACTTATTGTTTCCTGTGTTGTTAATTTTGACTCTTCTGGCTGGTGTTAACGTAGTATCTCATTATGGTTTTGATTTGCATTTCCCTGATTGCTAGTGATGTGGAACATTTTTTCATGTGTCTGTTAGCAAAGGATGTATTTTGTTATTGAAAACAAAATGATATTTCAGTTTACACTAATAATGGATCTCATTTTTTCCTAATAGACTATTGGTTGTGTGTCAACATAGGAAGAGAAAAATATGTATGCTGCATGTATTAACTACTTTGAAATCAGTGTAAATTTTATGTCCCCCAAAACAGGAAATTATATTTATAATAATTGCAGTATTTACCTCTGTGCACTCAGCTCATTTAAGACAAACAATGTAAGTAATTTCCAGATTTTCTTCTACTCATCCCAGTAATTTCTGAGCCACTTTCTTTTTAAATTTTTATAAGTCACCCTCATTCTGAGGGTGAGTTTCTTATTCCAAGTTCTACTTGCACACATTTGGTGTTGATACAATGACTGTTTAGAAGGGGCATGAAGGGAGCAATTGGCTTCTCTGTCTCATCTGCTTAATGGGATAGGCAAACCCCCAGCTAGGGCTCCCTGCTCTGAGGATCAGTGATTGAATTCAAATGCAGCTCTCTGGAGTTTAGGATCCATCATATATCTGTTTTCACCCATCTAGGGTTCTGTCTATAGAACATTATTTTGTTCGTTTGTTTTAATTTTCTGTTTTGGTTTTGTTTTATAAAAACAAAGAAGTTGAGCAGGAAAGAAATGGAAGCATGATCAGAATTGCCACAAAATAAAATTCCTATTTCACAGATTAGAAAAATGAACAAGAAGAGATTTAGTGCCTTGATCAATAAAGACAAACTTTGCAAGGTGATTTCCACAAGCAACCCAAAATACCTAAGATACTAAATCTTAATCATCACCTAGAATCTTATTTCAATTTCTTTTTTTTGAAACTTTGGACCTTTTCTCTTAAGGTAAGTAAATTACAGATATTTTAATGCAAATTTTTAAATACTACAATGCAGAAATATGTAAGCAAAATATCCCATTCTTGTTTGTATTTTAGAAAGATTCCCCAATATTAAATATGTAATATTCTGTTTGCTCTTGAACTATCTTCTTCATTTTGTTGGTAAGATTTGAAAACACAACAGAGTGGGCTCTCAGCTAGTATTTGTGTATCCCTCAGTACCCTATGTAACATTTAGTAATCTTTTTTTTTTTTAAGATTTTATTTATTTATTTGACAGAGAGAAATCACAAGTACATTGAGAGGCAGGCAGAGAGAGAGAGAAGGAAGCAGGCTCCCTGCTGAGCAGAGAGCCCGATGCGGGACTCGATCCCAGGACCCTGAGATCATGACCTGAGCCGAAGGCAGCAGCTTAACCCACTGAGCCACCCAGGCGCCCCTCATTTAGTAATCTTTATATCACTCAGGAATCAGAAGAAACTCAGGGGTGACCTTTAATTTTCTAGCTAGTATATATTACTTCTGTTGCTCTATGAGTGATGACATTGATTAATGATAAGCACAAAAAGGAGAAGAGAAAAACCAAGAAACATTCCCATGTTGAGAACATGATGCAAGACCTTTTGATTCAGGTACATGAGGTGTATTTTCTTTGAGTTATTTTTCTTACAACGGGAGTTGATATTTTAGCCATGAATCAGAGGAAAAGAGCCCTCCAAAACTTATCTTTAGTCATAGTTAGAAGCATCATTGAGAGAAAGTGTGCCAGAACAAAAGAAACTAATTTACATGTTTTTCCACATTTTGTCAGCCACCCTTCAAAATGTGTTTAGGAGCTAAAAATGAGACAACTCTACAGAGCAGACATAGAGTAACATGTCAAATAATAACAAAATATCCAACACACGCTAATATAGAGTCATTGAATCTGAGAACAATTTGTAAAATGGCGTAAAGATAAAACACATCTTAAGCTGGAAATAAAGACAGCAATGGAATGTCTAAAAACTCCAAAAGAGCAGTTTGACCTTGAGCTATTATTAAAAAAATAATAATAAGTTTTCATTTTATAAAAGGTCAAAAATCAAAATTAATTAAATTGTAGTACAGTGTACTCAGATTAAATGTATCCAAAGAAATATAGTGAAAATTCATATCAAGAAAACATTGCTGGAAGGACAGATAAAATATTCTATAGCAGACAAAGCATATTTTATTATACCTATCACACTTATTTAAATTAAATAGATTATTGGGGCGCCTGGGTGGCTCAGTGGGTTAAGCCACTGCCTTCGGCTCAGGTCATGATCTCAGGGTCCTGGGATCGAGTCCCACATCGGGCTCTCTGCTTAGCAGGGAGCCTGCTTCCTCCTCTCTCTCTCTCTCTGCCTGCCTCTCTGCCTACTTGTGATCTCTCTCTGTCAAATAAATAAAATTTAAAAAAAAATTAAATAGATCATAGACTTCTATTTATTCTTAAAATATTTTGATAAATCATGACCAGTTTTTCATTAACATTAGTTTTTCTTAATTTTTAGTACACAAAGAATATGTGGCTTCATTATCTATTATTTTTCCCATTGTTTTACATCCTTTAAGATTTTCTTCTTTCTCTATTACATTCTTGGTTTTTCTTTTTAAAGAGACTGTGTAGCTGATAAAATTTCTGAGTTTTTCTATGTCTTAGAATTTCTGAATTTAGTTCTCTATAGAAGTGACAGTCAAATATTTTTCTTTAAAGCCTTTTCTCAAATTCTTTCTGAAATTGTCA
The DNA here is from genome assembly GCF_009829155.1 of Mustela erminea. NCBI lineage: Eukaryota > Metazoa > Chordata > Mammalia > Carnivora > Mustelidae > Mustela > Mustela erminea. The sequence goes on along the minus strand of NC_045628.1, from coordinate 41,297,380 downwards.
GTGCCAGAAAACATCTAGTGTCGATCTGATTATTGCTTCTTTGTGGGAAATTTGACATTTTTTAGTCTTTTAGATCTGCTCTTTAAACAAAATACTTAAGTATTCATTATTGTGTATTTAGGTGTAGTCTTTAAAACAATAGTGCTTGGCAATTATGTCAAGCTTTTATTTTAAGAATGCTTTTTAAATCTTTGCTATGGGAAATATTGGACTATTTTTCCTTCAAATTTTGTGTCTCTTCTTGTTTCTGTATTAGGTCTTTGTGTTTTGCTCACTTTTTTTTTTTTTCTGTACTATGTTTTACATGGTTTTATAATTTGTGGAGCTATTCCCAACATGTTTTTTTTTAAAGATTTTATTTATGTGAAAGAGAGAGATAGTGAGAGAGAGCATTAGCAGGGAGGAGAGGGAGAAGCAGGCTTACAACTGAGCAGAGTCTGACATGGAGCTTGATCCCAGCAACCTGGGATCATGATCTGAGCTGAAGGTAGACTCAACTGACTGAGCCACACAGGAGTCCCATATTCTCAACATCTTTTAAATTTTCTTTTAAATTTAAGCTGCATTCTGGAATAATTTTTAGTTCAATTTCCACTTATTAACTTATTGTTCAGTTGTTTTCATGATTTTGTTAAATCCAAATATTATTGATTTCAGTAACTGTATGTATTTTTTTAATCTGCAGGTTCTCAGGGTATGTCCTATATATAACCATCCTGTGTGGGTCTTTCCTATTCCTAGTACATATTGGCAGCACTGCTGTGTATCTTAACGTAAATTGTCAAAATCCCCATGTCCACCTGGAGGCAGACTCTAGGGTTGCTATTAATTATCTGAGGAGACAAGACTTTGAAGCACCTGCTGCTTCCATAATCATCCTCCTTTTTGTTGATGTGGTTCCTTTGGTTGCTAACTTCCACCAACTGCAGGTTCAGAGAATTAAACTTTAACCTATTTTGCTAAGTCTCTGAAGGTGTGGCTACCTTCTCAGATTTAGAGAATCCTCAGGACCTCCAGAGGTAAAAGAATTGCATATCTTACTTTTTAGAATTACATAGTTTTTATGACTTTAATTTTTGATAAGATTTTTATACTGTTTTCTATAAATTTGATGTAAAGACAGAAAGAAGGTAGGATGTGTATAGGCCACACATTTGAAAATGAGCATTTAGTTGGCTAATAGAAACATGAAAAGATGCTCAACATCATTCGTAATCAAGGAAATACAAATCAAAACTACAATGAGGTATCACCTCACATTGGGGAGAATGCCCAAAATTAACAACAAGGGAAACAACAGGTGTTGGTGAGAATGTGGAGAAAGGGGAACTCTCTTATATTCCCTCAGTCTGAATGCAAACTGGTGCCGTCAATCTGGAAAACAGTATGATGGTTCCTCAGAAGGTTAAAAATAAAACCACCCTATGATCCAGCAATTGCACTACTCAGAATTTACCCAAAGGATACCAAAATACTGATTTGAAGGGATACATGTGGAGTGCATGTGATGTGATGAGCACTGGGTGTTATACACAAATAATGAATTACTGGACTCTGCATCTGAAACTAATGATGTACTGTATGTTAGCTAATTTAAGTTTTTAAAAATCAAGTGGTACATGTACCCCAATGTTTATAGTAGCATTATTAGCAATAACCAAATTATGGAAAGAGCCCACATGTGCATCAACTAATGAATTGATAAAGATGATGTGGGAGATATAGATATAGATATAGATGATATAGCTATAGATATAAAATTTACTCAGCCATCAAAAAGAAAATCTTGCCATTTGCAAAGATGTGGATAGAGCTAGAGAGTATTACACTACCTGAAATAAATCAGTCAGAGAAAAACAAATCCTATCTGATGTCACACATATGTGCAGTTTAAGAAACAAAACAGATAAACACAGGGGAACCAAAAAAAAAAAAAAAAGAGGCAAACCAGATACAGACTATTAACTATAGAAAATAAACAGGGTTGCTAGAGGGGAGGTAGACCAGAGAATGGAGAAAATGGGTGATGGGTATTAAGGAAGACACTTGCTGTGATTAGCCCTGGGTGTTGTATGTAGGTGTTGAATCACTAAATTCTACACCTGAAAATAAAATTGCTCCAGGTGTTAACTAATTTAAGTAAAAATTGAAAAAAAAAAAAAGAAAAAGAAAAGAAAATCAGCATTTGGCTAAAATTCCTTTCATTATAGATTTCATCCTTTTTTTTTTTTTACTAGTCATACACTTCTCTTTTTACAACAAAATTATACCTTATATTAGAAAATAAATACACTGACATAATTACAAAAGACATTCTCATATATTTATGTGGGTGTTTTAAATTTTTGTGTCTTGGTTTCCTCTCTCATTTCACTTGAAAAAATGCTCCAGGAAATGAATCAAAAACATTATGTATCAGGAAGTAATTTTTGGTTGTAACAAGGAAAACTAAAGAGAAAAATAAATAAATTACTGCAAATGTCAGTACTGGTTTTAGTAAATGAATAGTGAAACCTAAAAATGTCATTTAATAGAATCATCAACATACAATGCAGCTATTTATTCTTTCAAAGGCTTACTTAAATGTAGTATTAAAAACCTGCAGAATGGAATTGTGTTGCTTATGAAACTGAAGTCTGTCGAAGACTGCAGTCTCAGACTGTAATGGAATATATGATAAATAAAAAAAATTTCTTTTGGATGAGATTTTGAACAACTCCAAAATAGGATAATTTTTTAAAACATGTATAATGCATTTTTAATTAAGTATTTGTGTTGAAGTGACCATGTGTAATGTATGAAACTTACCTTTATTTGCTCAAAATCAATATTTTGCAACATAATAGTAACAAATTCAATACATTTATTTCTAAACTCAAAAATGCTGTGTTATTTTCCATTACATTTCCCCATTTTCTTAAAAAGCTTTTTTTCTAAAGTGTTTTATTTGAAGGATATGGCCAAATAATTTCTTTGGAGTTATTTGTCTTTGGATTTTCATTAGACTGATTATAGGGCTTTAATGTCAACTTTCCTACATGACCTTAAAATTTTCATTAAACTTATGCAACAGTCAGATTTTCAAAGTAAAATTAAGAATAAATTTTAGGCTATGTTGCAGACAGAGTTATCCAAACTGGTGTGCTCATTTGGACACATAACTCAAAAATGAGAGAATAAGCATCTAACCAAAAGACTAGCATATCGGTACACTGTACTTAAAGAAATGACTATATTAGAGGTGTCTGGGTAGCTCCATCTGGCTCCATACTCTGTGGGGAATCTGCTTGAGATTGTCTCCTGCTCCTCTACTGCTTGTATGCTCTCTCTCATTCTCTCAGATAAATAAATAAATCTTTATAAAAAGAAGTAACTATATTTTTGAGAAGTAGAATTGAGAAATGTTTTAGTTTTATTACTGGATTGCATTTTGAATTTATACACCAAATTGTGAAACATTTGGAAGTTAAAAAAAAAAATGTTTAAACTACGAAAAAGATAGCATACCTAGTCAGAAATTATATTTCTGGAGTTGTCTCCCAATATAATTTCTATTTATTATTTTCATACTTAGGATTATGCTTACAATGAATATATGACCTGTTTACATTCACTAAATTATGTGTATGCTACAATATAATTCTGAAAATTATTACACATATGTACATACACATATATTCCTAGGTCATTTAACACAACAGAAAGTAATTTTAATATAAATAGTAAATTATGTGGATATAATATGGTATGCTTAATCATTTAAAAATATTTAAATAGATAGCTGATCAACAATTTGCTTCTCTTCCAGTATAATTGTTTAAAGTTATAAATTTATCTATAAGCATATATGAAAAGTGTTTTATTCTATCACACAATTTAATGACTGGCTAATGACCTTGAATCTGTGCCATTATTTATTGTTTTGTTAGGGTGAGGTGCATGAAGCTACTTTAACTTGTTGTTATTAAAACTCCCTTGGTTCTTCTGTGGTAGGCTGTTGCAGAAGCCTCTATCAGTTCATTAAGGTTTCCAGTTGCTGGTTTCCACACCACTCCTAGAATTCAGTGTTTCACTGTTTCAGCAATCCTTTTCTGATTAGTAGTAGCCCTTCGTATTGTTTTTCCTTTTTGTCTCTGCTACTTGTTACATTTCTTATTTATTAGAACAGTATTATTTGAGAAATTAATATTTCCATTTAATGGATAATGTAAGATATTTTTGGTCATGTAACTCCATTTATCCTCTCCTGTCCTTACCCTATTTTTTCATTATAGTTCTGTCACTTAAATCTAATGTGTCTACTTGTAGTTTTATTTGTTTATTTTTTAATTTAATTTTATTTTTTCAGTGTTCCAAGATTCATTGTTTATGGACCACATCCAGTGTTCCATGAAATAGATGCCCTTTTTTTTTTTTATAAGATCTTATTTATTTATTTGACAGACAGAGATCACAAATAGGCAGAGAGAGAGAGGAGGAAGCAGACTCTCCATGGAACAGAGAGCCCAATGTGGGGCTTGATCCCAGGACCTTGGGATCATGACCTGAGCCGAAGGCAGAGGTTTTAACCCACTGAGCCACCCAGGCACCCAATAGGTGCCCTTCTTAATACCCACCATCAGGCTTACCCATACGCCCACCCCCCTCCCTTCCAAAACTCTCAGTTTGTTTCTTAAGAGTCCACAGTGGTTTGTTTCCACCTCTAATTTCCCCCACTTCACTTTTCCTTTCCTTCTCCTAATGTCCTCCATGTTATTCCTTATGCTCCACAAGTGAAACCATATGATACTTTACTTTCTCTACTTGAGTTACTTCACTCAGCATAATTTCCTCCAGTCCCATCCATGTTGATGCAAAAGTTGAGTATTCATCCTTTCTGATGGAGGCATAATATTCCATTGTGTACATGGACAATATCCTCTTTTCCATTCATCTGACCATTGCTGCTATGAACATTGGAGTACAGATGGCCCTTCTTTTCACTGCATCTGTATCTTTGTGGTAAATACCCAGTAGTGCAATTGCAGGGTCATAGAGTAGCTCTATTTTTAATTTTTGAAGGAATCTCCACACTGTTTTCCAAAGTGGCTACACCAACTTGCATTCCCACCAACAGTGTAAGAAGGTTCCACTTTCTCCACAATCTCTCTAACATTGGCCATTCTAACTGGTGTAAAGACTAGTATCCTAATATGGTTTTGATTTTAATTTCCCTGATGGTTAATGATGATGATCATTTTTTTCATGTGTCTGTTAGCCATTTGTATGTCTTCTTTGGAGAAGTGTCTGTTCATGTCCTCTCCCCATTTTTTGAAGTGATTATCTGTTTTGTTTGTGTTGAGTTTGAGGGGTTCTTTATAGATCTCGGATATCAGCCCTTTGTAGTGTCATTTGTGAACATTTTCTCCCATTCCGTGGGTTGCCTCTTTGTTTTGTTGACTGTTTCCTTGGCTGTGCAGAAGCTTTTGATCTTGATGAACTCCCAAAAGCTCATTTTCACTTGTGTTTCCTTTCCTTTTGGAGACATGTCTTGAAAGAAGTTGTTGAAGCCAATGTCAAAGAGGTTATCTTTAAATCACTATTAATTTCAACATCCGAGAAACTTGTGTGTGTTTTATTTTATTTTTTTCTAGTTTATGGGCCTCATTTTTACTGCTTCATTACATGTCTCATAATTTATATTCATAGTGACCATTGCCACTGTTGTGTTGTATAGATCTGGATTTTTATCTTCTTTAATGAAATGTTGGATTTCATTAAGGCAGAGAGATAAGTTACTAGCAGATGCCCTGGATCTTGTGTGGGCTAATAGTAGAGGTTTAGTGCAGCTGCCATTGTGTCAAGGGAAGGACCTGCACCTTGGTCTCTAGTACTTATCTACTATGGTATGACCTCTCTAGGGTTTTCATGAAAAGTTCAAGTTGTTTACCAAATTTTTCTGAGTTGACAAGTCTTGACTCTGTCTCCAGAGCAACTAGCTGCTGAAATTTCAACTCAGGTCTTTCAATCTTTCACCTACTGCTTTCCCTTAGGATGCTATTGTCTTCCCTTAAGTATGCCCAAATGATGAACCAGTGAAAGATTGGAGAGTTTATTTTTAGATGTAGGGGCTTGCTTCCTATCATGAGTCCTTCTTACCAATTTCAAGCTATTCTGTTGTCTTAAACTCTGACCTGTGATATTTCTACTCAGTCAAACTAACTTCTACTTAGCAAATGCTCTGTGTCTTAAGCAAACTAGATAGTGCCCATATGGAAAATTCTGTTAAATGAAAATATCACTCAGTGGGTTTTCCTTTTCTTTAGGGTCATATATACTCTAGTTTTAGTCTGAATTCCACAGTTTTGGAGTGTTTTTTAAAAAAGTTAATTGTCGGGGCGCCTGGGTGGCTCAGTGGGTTAAAGCCTCTGCCTTCAGCTCAGGTCATGATTCCAGGGCCCTGGGATAGAGCCCTACATTGGGCTCTCTGCTCAGTGGGGAAACTGCTTCCCTTCCTCTCTCTGTGCCTGCCTCTCTGGCTACTTGTGATCCCTGTCTGTCAAATTAAAAAAAAAAAATCTTAAAAAAAAAAAAGTTAATTGTCATTGGCAAGAAGATTTGTCTGATAAAATCTACTCAGCAGTTAATAGAAACAGGAAGACTCTGCTAAGTATAGGCATTTTAATTGTACATATATTTCTCTTGATGTCCAGAAAATTTCTAAGACTACATGTCCATCAGCAGTTTAGGGCTATTCTTCCTAAATCCCAAAAACAAAAAACATAGAGTTTCTTAAGGTTTGACAGTCATATATAAAGCATAAAGTAAGAAGTGTTTGCAACTTTAATTCATAGTTTTTTGTTTACTAACCTATCTAAATATTTCTTCATCTGTATGCCTGATATTTTATTTTATTTTATTTGATATTTGATACTGTGCTTTTACTTATTCAGATCACTTTTCTATTTTCTAATGAATTACTTGTGTTTTCCTTGTTAATCTGTGAGATCTCTTTTTACTATTACTATACTATGATTTTTACCATCAGAATTTGCTGCATAGTTTTTTTGTATTCAAAACAATGTTTATTTAATTTTAGTATTAAAAATTGTGTTTAATTTTAGTATTAATAAATATTACACAAAGAACATACATAACATCATTTAATAAGGAAAATATATACATTAAGTAAATAGCTAATAATTCCACATTGCTTACACTGTGCTAGATGGACATTATGCCAAAAATTTTAAATTTATTTATATATTTTATCTCCTAGCAACCCTAAGAAAAATATTATTGTTATTCCCATATTAATAAAAGAAAAATAAGGAACACTGTCAGTGTTTGGGCCCAAGGACACAACTACAAGTAAGTGGTTAATGTTGCTGACCCCAGGGTTTGTTGGCTCTCAGTGATAATAGAAATTGACAAGAGGCCAAGAAATGATTCAGGCAGCAGTTTATTGGGGGCTTATGCTCCAGCATAAGGAAGGCAGCCCCAGAAGAAAATGTCCTATCTGGCTTTTGGAACAAAGGCCAAGGAAAGTTTTTAAACGGGTTGAGTAAGGAAAGGAGTAATATCTAAGATTGTAGGGGCAAGGAGATAGAGGAAGTTGGGTGGGCAGGCATAGTGGACAGAACATATGTACATGCGCACCATGTGTCTCATTAATATATTAAATCTCCACCCTTGGATGTGATCTTTAATATTAGAATGAGGGGAAAAGTAGGTGAATGATCAGTTCTGGAGTCCGTCTTGGCACAGGATGGTTTATTCCAGCTTCTTCTGAGGAATACTTCTTTCTGATAAAATACTTTCTGATAATTCTACTTCCACGTTCCTGTGAGATATACTGCTCAAAAACATAGCCTTTCCTTTTAAGGTGATAAGCATAAAGCATCAGCTTTGTGGTTAGGGTTGGGGTTTGGTTCTGAACACAGTCCCTTTTCTATCTCAGCAATGTCAAATTCTGAATGTGAGCAAACTTGCTCCAGATCCTGTGTTCTTAGGCACTACATACTACTACATACTACTACCTCATGTGTGTGTGTGTGTGTGTGTATAGAGAGAGAGATGCTTAATTGAGAAACTTTTTGACTATTTTGAAACAAATTATTATTGAAACAAATTACTGTTTCTTTTGAAAAAGCCATGTTTAGTTTAAGGATAAGCCTAATTATCTATTATCTTCATTATTATAAATATTTATATCAAAATAAAGCTTTTTAATTTGATGATTTTCTGACATTTGGAAGACAATATTTGTCTTTTGAAAGAAAATATAATATGAAAAAATTCCTATTAATCCATTAATCATTTTAAGGTTTAAATTTTGTAGAAACAATGACAGACAGTTGTAATTAATTGACTTCCTTATTTTCCAGATTTATTGATGTGATTCTTTAATTTAAATTCAATTGGCCAATTTATAGTACATTATTAGTTTCATATGTAGTGTTCAGTAATTCATCAGTTGTGTATAACACTCAGTACTCATCACATCATGTGCCTTCCTTCATGCCTATCACCCAATTACCCCATCCCCCCACTCTACTCCCCTCCAACAGCCCTCAGTGTTTCCTATATTTAAGAGTCTCTCATGGTTTTTCTCCTTCTCTGATGATTTCCCATTCTGTTTCTCCTCTCTTCCTCTCCAGTCCTCTGCCCTGTATCTTATATTTCATGTATGAGTGAAGCCATATGATAATTGTCTTTCACTGATTTACTTATTTCACGCAACATGATACTCTCCAGTTCCATCCATGGTGATGTAAATGGTAGGTACTCATCCTTTCTGATGCCTGGGTAATATTTTGTTGTATATATAAACCTTATCTTCTTTATCCATCCATCTGTCAGTGGACATCTCAGCTCTTTCCAGTTTGTCTATTGTGACATTGATGCTATGAACACTGGAGGGCAGGTGCCCCTTTGTATCACTACATTTGTATCTTTGGGGTAAATACCTTTAGTATGATTGGTGGGTTGTAGGGTAGCTCTGTTTTTAACTTCCTGGGTAACATCCATATTGTTTTCCAGACTGGCTGCAGCAGCTTGCATTCCCACCAACATTTAGGAGGGTTTCCTTTTCTCCATATCCTTGCCAAAATTTGTTGTTTCTGTCTTCTTAATTTTAGCCATTCTAAGTGGTGTGGTCTGGTATCTCATTGTGGTTTTGTTTTTGTATTTCCTTGATGGACAAGTGATGTGGAGCACCCCCCCGCCCACTTCCATGGGTCTAATGGCCATTTGTATGGCCTCTTTGGAGAAATGTCTATTCATGTCTTCTTTTCTTAACTGGATCATTTTTTAGGGTGTTGAGTTTGATAAGTTCTTTATAAACTTGAATACCAGCCCTTTATCTGATATGTTATTTGCAAATATCTTCTCCCATTCTGTACACTGCCTTTTAGTTTTGTTGACCGTTTCCTTTGCTGTGCAGAAGTTTTTATTTTGATGAAGTCCCAGTAGTTCATGTTTGCTTTTGTTTCCCTTGCCTTTGGAGATGTGTCTAGCAAGAAGGTGTTGTAACCAAGGTTAAAGAGGTTTCTGCTTGTGTTCTCCTCTAAGATTTTGATGGATTCCTATCTCACATTTAGGTCCATTTTCCATTTTGAGTTTATCTTTGTGTATGCTGTAAGAAAATGGTCCAGTTTCATTCTTCTACATATGGCTGTCCAATTTTCCCAACACCATTTATTGAAGAGATTACCCTTTTCCTGTTGGATATTCTTTCTTGTTTTGTTGAAGATTAGTCAACTGTAGAGTTGAGGGTCCATTTCTGGGTTTTCTATTCTGTTCCATTGATCCATGTGTCTGTTTTTGTACCAGTACCATACTGTCTTGATGACTGAAGTTTTATAATATTGCTTGAAGTCTGGCATTGTGATGCCCCAGGCTTGGTTTTCTTTTTCAACATTCTCCTGGCAATTCAGGGTCTTTTCTGGTTCCATACAAATTTTAGGATTATTTGTTCCAGCTCTGTGAAAAATGTTGATGGTAATTTGATAAGGATTGAATTGAATGTGTTGATTGTTCTGGGTAGCATAGACATTGTAATAATATTTATTCTTCCAATCCATGAGCATGGCATTTTTTCAATTCCTTTGTGTCTTCCTCAATTATTTTGTTACATGTTCTACAGTTTTTAGAGTACAAATCCTTTACCTCTTTGGTTAAGTTTATTCTTAGGCATCTCATAGTTTTAGTACAATTGTAAATGGGATAAACTCCTTAATTTCTCTTTCTTCTGTCTCATTGTTAGTGTATAGGAATGTAACTAATTTCTGTGCATTGATTTTTATCCTGCCACATTGCTGAATTTCTATATGAGTTCTAGTAATTTTGGCATGGAATCTTTTGGGTTTTTCATATAAAGCATATTATCAACTGCAAAGATTGAGAGTTTGACTTCTTCTTTGCCAATTTAAATGCCTTTTATTTCTTCTTGTTGTTGATATCTGAGGCTAGGACTTCTAGTACTATGTTGGACAACATTGGTGAGAGTGAGCATCCTGACCTTAGGGGAAAAGCTCTCATTAATAATGATATTCACTGTGGGAGTTTTGTAGATGGCTTTTATGATATTGAGGTATTTTTCCTCTATCCCTATACTGTGGAGAGTTTTAATCAAGAAAAGATACTGCACTTTGTCAAATGCTTTTTCTGCATGAAGAGAATCATATGGTTCATGCCTTTTCTTTTATTAATGTGATGTATCAGCTTGATTGTTTTGCAGATGTTGAACCACCCTTGTAGCCGAGAAATAAATCTCACTTGGTCGTGGTGAATAAATTCTTTTACTGTATTGTTGGTTCCTTACCAAGTAACTTGGTGAGAATTTTGGCATCTACTTTTATCAGGGATATTGGTCTGTAATTCTTCTTTTTGATCTTTTTGATGGGGTCTTTTTCAGGTTGGGGATCAAGGTAATGTTGGCCTCATAGAATGAGATTGGAAGTTCTCCTTCCATTTCTATTTTTTTTTTTTTTAAAGCGTCAGAAGACTAGGTATTAGTTCTTCCTTAAATGTTTAGTAGACTTCCCCTAGGAAGTCATCTGGCCCTGGACTCTTGCTTGTGGGGAGATTTTTGATTACTTCTTTAATTTCCTTGCTAAGTAAGAGTTTGTTCAGGTTTTATATCTCTTCCTGTTTCAGTTTTGGTAGTTTATATGTCTTTACAAATGCATCCATTTTTTTTCAGATTGCTTAATTTGTTCACTTATAGTTGCTTATAATATGTTCTTATTTTTTGTATTTCTTTGTGTTGGTCATGATCTTTTTTCATTCATAATTTTATTAACTTGGGTCTTTCCTCTTCCTTTTTGATAAGTCTGGCTCCCTAGGGGTTTATCAATCTTATTGATTCTTTCAAAGAACCAGCTCCTAGTTTCATTGATTTGTTCTACTGTTCTGGTTTCTATTTCATTGGTGTATGCTCTAATCTTTATTATTTTTATTATCCTTCTTGGTTTAGGCTATATTTTCTGTTCTTTCTCCAGCTCCTTTACATGGAAATTGAGCTTGTGTTTTTGAGACATCTCTAATATTTTGAGAAAGGCTTGTATTGCTATTATTTCCCTCTTAAGACTGCCTTTGCTGTATCCCAAAGGTTTTAAACAGTTGTGTTTTCATTTTCATTAATTTCCATCAATTCTTAAAATTCTTCTTTAGTGTCTTGGTTGACACATTCGTTCTTTAGTAGAACACTCTTTAGCTTCCAATTGCTTGACTTCCTTCTAGATTTCCTCCTGTGATTGAGGTCAAGTTTCAAAGTGTTGAGGACTGAAAGTAAGTAGAGAATAATCCCAATCTTTTGGTATTGGTTGAGACTGGATTTGGGACCCAGTATGTAATCTAATCTGGAGAATTTTCTGCGTGCACTTGAGAAAAATGTATATTTCTGTAGCTTTAGGATGGAATGCTCTGTATATATCTGTGAAGTCCATCTGGTCCAGTGCGTCATTCAAAGCCCTTATTTTCTTATTGATCTTCTGCTTAGATGGTCTGTCCATTGCTGTCAGTAGGGTGTTGAAGTCCTCTACTATTTATTATTGTATTATTATCAATGTCTTTCTTTAATTTGGTTTTTAATTGGTTGATATAATTGGCTGCTTCTATGTTGGGGGTATAAGTATTTATAATTGTTAGATATTCTTGTTGGATAGATCTTTTAAGCATGATATAGTGTTCCTCTTCATCCCTTATTACAGTTTTTGGCCTAAAATCGAATTTTTCTGATATGAAGATTGCTACCTCAGCTTTATTTTTATGTTCAGTAGCATAATAAATGGTTATGAACTTTCTCACTTTAAATCTGGATGTGTCTTTAGCATACAGATGGCTCCTATATTTTGTTATTGTTGTTGTTGTTATTGTTTTTTAATCCAATCTGATACCCTGTGTCTTTTGATTGAAGCATTCAGTCCATTTGCCAGTCAGATAAACTATTCAAAGATATGAATTTAGTGTCATTGTATTACCTGAAAGGTCCCTGTTTCTGTAGATTGTCTCCATTTCTTTTTGGTTTATGTTATTTTTGGACTTTCTCTTTGCTTATGGGATCCCCTTTAACATTTCTTGCAGGACTGGTTTACTGGTCACATATTCTTTTAGTTTTCATTTGTCTTGGAAGCTCTTTATCTCTCCTTCCATTCTGAATGACAGCCTTGCTGGATAAAGTATTCTTGGCTATATGTTCTTCTCATTTAATACCCTGAATATATCATGCCAGCCCTTTTTGGTCTCTAGGTCTCCATGGATAAGTCTGCTGCCAGCTTAATGTTTCTGCATCTGTAGTTTAAGAATATCTTGTCTCCATCTACTGTCAGAATTTTCTCTTTATCTCTGAAATTTGTAAGTTTCATTACTACATGTAGGGGTGTTGATCTATTTTTATTGATTTTGAAAGGGGTCCTCTCTACCTCTTGGATTTGTATGCTTGTTTCCTTCTCCAGATTAGGGAAGTTCTCAGGTATGGTTTGCTCAAGTATACCTTCTGTCCCTCTCACGTTCTTCTTCATTGAGGAACCCAATAATTCCAATATTGTTTTACTTGATGTTATCTGATTTCTCAAAGCCTCCCCTCATGGTCCATTAGTTGTTTTTTTCTCTCTTCTCCTCAGCTTCCTTTCTTCCCATCAAATTTCTTTCTATGTCACTTATTCTACCTTCTGCCTCATTTAACCTAGCTTTTAGAGCATCAAATTTAGACCTCATTTAAGTTAAAACATTTTAAATTTTGGCCTGATTAGATTTTATTTCTACACTAAGAGATCCTCTAGTGTCTTTTATGCTTTTTTCAAGCCTAGGTAGTAACTTCATAATGGTTATCCTGAATTCCAGCTCTGACATTTTACTTATATCTGTACCAACGAGATCTGTGACAGAGAGTATTGCCCCTCATTCATTCTTTGGTTGTGAATTCCTTCTTCTAGTCTTTTTTCCTGGAGAATAATGGATGAAGAAGAGAACAAACAACAACAACAACAAAAATCAACCACAACCTGATGAAATATATACTAGACAAATCTGAAGAGGGCAGAAACCAAAAAAGAAAATAGAAAAAAAAAAAAAGTGGTGGGGAGAGACTATAACCCCCCAGGTGGACAAAATAGGGAGATCCACTTGGTCCTGGGTGTATTTTGATCTGTTTGTTAGAAGGCACTAAATCCCAAAATTGTAAAGGAAATATAACATACATATATACAAAAATAGAACTGAATACAGTGAAAGGAAGCTCAAAATGAAGAATATATATATAACATATAAATGTAGAAAATGAAAATTAAGAAAAGGACTTAAAAACAAGGAGTTAATAAAATAAAAAGCTAGTTGAAAAAGAAGAGAAAAGAAAAGAAAAATTTTAAACTGAAAGAGAAAAGAACCATGAGAAAAAAACCATCAAATTCTCTATACTATTTTACCCTAGCACTGGAATTTTGGGGTTGTGTATGCTCATATAGTTGTTGTCTACCTGTTCTTCGAGCTGGTCATGTGGGGAAGGGGCCTGCTGCACTGATTCTCAGATTCCTTTGCCTGGGTGGAGTTGTACTAACCCCTTGTCAGGTGTCCTGGCCCAGTGTATACTGCTTCTGGTTGCTTATGTGGCTTTGTTTCCTGAAGGCTTTCCATACCTCTTTAAAGGATGGAAATAAAAATGGCCACACCCAGATCTCCAGCCCTGGGGCTGAAAGATTTTTGGTCCCCTCTCTTCAATAAACTCTCAGGAATAAGTGATCTCTTCTCTTTGCTGTGCCAAACTCTGTGGTCTCCTGCAGTGCATGCCAACATCAATCCTCCAGGGGGAAGGCAGAGAGTCACTGCTTTTCTGTCCTTTGCAGTGTTCCTGCAGAGAGCTGTCATCCGACCAAGCCATGGTTTATGGTTTATGGCAAACCAAGCTGAAAGAAGACCCCTCCTGGGCTCATTGACCCTTATCAGTTTCCCTGCTCCAATGTTTGGGAACTCTACTGACTCAGGCACCCTTGCTCTTTCTGTGATCCCACGATCTTGAGACGACCCTGTCCAACCTAGGATTCTGCTCTGATTCACCACCTGAGCACCTTTCAGGCAGTGATATCTCTCACTGGAGCAGATTTCTAAAGGTTCACATTTTGTGCTCCAGGACTATATCACTTTCTCGCAGCTGGTTTCTGGAGGTTTTCCCTCCAGACACACACGCCCACTAATTATTTTCCAGTATATTCCCTCAGATTCCCTTCTCTGCACCTCCTACCTTGCAAAGAGTGATTGCTTTTTTATGTGTAGAGTTCTAGCAATTCTTTGTTTACATCTTAGGTTGAATTAATAGATGTTCAGAATGATTTGAGCAGAGAGCCCGATGTAGGGCTGGATCCCAGGACCCTGGGATCATGACCTGAGCTGAGGGCAAAGGCTTTAACCCTCTGAGCCACCCAGGAACCCCACCAAAAAATATTTTAACAATGATCATAAAGTATCAGTAAGTGTTAGATTCATCACTGATGCAGGAAAAAATGTGGAAATGAGTCAAATTTAAATGGA
Source organism: Mustela erminea (assembly GCF_009829155.1). Classification (NCBI taxonomy): domain Eukaryota; kingdom Metazoa; phylum Chordata; class Mammalia; order Carnivora; family Mustelidae; genus Mustela; species Mustela erminea. Next base: position 41,282,374 of record NC_045628.1, on the reverse strand, counting down.
GCTGGGGTAAGTCATTCATAAATTGTCTCTTATCACCTATGAAAGGAGCAAAAGCATTGTGAGTAAAGAAGGAGTAATGGTTAAAATGAATAATAAAGTCATAATATGGATAATAATATATATCTGAAACATTTGAAATATCTAATTATTTTTATGTCAATGAAGGTAGTACCTTACATTTACTTAGTAAAATATCCAATTAGTTATATCAAAGCAAAAAATAACAATAGCAAAATGTAGATGGAAGGTTTTGGGGTGAGAATAGTAAGTTATATTTTTTTCCACAAAATGTATGTGTGACATAAAAAATGTACAATGAGAGAAAATATGTTGCTAAATATTGTACATAGGGTATTCATCTTGAAATTGAACCAAAGTAAATATATCATGTTTCTATTAAAGTTATAAGTATTTTCAAAGTAATATTTTATCAAATTATTTTGGAGAGCTGGAAATATTTTCATATTGTTAAAATAGTCTCTATAAATAGAGATATATATTTTTTCTCTATTTTGGAAATATTTCCTTTCAGTATGTCTGAAAATAGAAAGAGATGATAAATATGTTTCAAATTAGTAAAGTAAAAGAATGAGTAAAACAATTCTCCTTAAGAAATTTATATTATATTTTTTATGGTTGGAAAAGATATATTGATTTTATTATCTTTATCAATGATATGCAGACTTCCCTGTAAATAGCCAAATAGCAAATATTTTAGGCTTTGTGGGACATGAGGTCTCTATTGCAAACACTCCATTATAGCAAGAATGCAAACAGACAATACAGTTTACTTAATGATAGGTGACCTTGTACTGAAATAAATTTCTACAGATAAGAATTATGAGGTCTGGATAAAAACACATAAAATACATATTTGGAGACACTGGGAATAATTATAAACAGACAGAAACTTCTGGGAACTTAATCTTTTTTTTTTTTTTGAAGATTTTATTTATTTATTTGACAGACAGAGTCACCAAGTAGACAGAGAGGCAGGGAGAGAGAGAGGGGGGAAGCAGGCTCCTTGCTGAGCAGAGAGCCTGACACTGGGCTTGATCCCAGGACCCTGAGATCATGACCTGAGCTAAAAGCAGAGGCTTAACCCACTGAGACACACAAGTACCCCATGGGAATTTAATCTTCGAAAGAATGAAAGCACACCACATAAGATCCACATTGATAGACTCTTTCCCCTGAGAACCTGTCCCAATTCATCTGTTACCATGAAGAAAGAATTTATGCCAAAATTTCCAGTTTTTTGGGGTTGAGGTAGCAGAAGCAAAGTTTAGGGTTGTTACAGGGACTGGATATTGTGTAGGTAAATCCTAGAAAGAAAGAAATCACCAATGATAAAGCCTGCTATTTGCATAAAATTCCTGGTATGTTCTTAATCATCATCTGTGATGTGCATGTGTGGGAGAGAATCAGTGTGCCAGATAAGATAGAACATAAATAAAAGCAAAACAAACAAATCAATTGGAATGTTGAAAAACTTAGAGATTTTAACTGGTGTTTACCAAAATGGATGTGGAGGAGTTTAAATCTCACTAAGTTAGAAAGACTTCATAAATGTCTCAGATTTTCTAAATATCACACTCTTACAAAGCATAAAATAAGCCTACACAATGTAAGGTTATCAGTCCATAATATAATTGCCTAATTGAATCAAACCAAATTTATTCAGAGGAGAAAAATCAAATCCAAAATATCTACAATGTACTTTTAATATATCCAGTATACAATTAAAGACATGCAAAGAATCAGGAAAATACACCTATTATTTGTAAATGCATAGGTAATAGAGACAGAACCCAAGATGATTAATGGTAAAGTTAGCAGCCAAGTACTTGGAAGCCACTCCAATAAATGTGTTCAAAGACTTAAAGTAAGTGATGGCCATTATAAATGAATGGATGGGAAATCTCAGCATAAATAGGGAAACAAATCTAAAATAATGGAAATTCTAGAACTCAAAAATACAATTTCTGGCAAAAGATTCCATTTCATGGACCTAAACAAATTGGTTATTATAAGAAAATAATTAGATATCAATAAAAAACCATATTTCCAAATTTCCTAAATCTGTGGAGATTAAAGAAATCATTTCTAAGCTTAATTGTTAATCAAAATAAAATACAGCATTTTTTTAACAACATTACTCAATACACTTATAAAAGAGATTATAAGACTAACATTTTCAAACATTTCTTTCCTAATTGGATACCACTGTTCTTTAGTTTTAACAGTCTGTTCCCATAATACCAAGTTAAATATTATATTTTATTTTCTATGGAGTTTTGTTTATATTTACACTATTTTCTTTGTTCATTGTGCTTTTTTTGTCAGAACTGTTTTTTGGTATTATTTTCATTCTTCCATATGATCTGGAGTTCTTTTAAGAAAGATTGATAATAAGTATATATTTTTTTCTAAAAATAAATGAAAGAAATCATCTCTTGATACGTAGCTACAGGTTACCATTTATTTTTTCTCCGCACTTTCCTTCATCATCATTTTCTGTTTTCCACTATATTAATGGTGGGAAGTTGATTTCTACTGTCATCTCTTTGCCTGTAAGTGATCCTTTCTCTGTGATTGGTGTTTTTAGATGAATTATGAGTTCACATTCTTTAGAATGTATTTTCCTGAAAGAATTGGGTCCTGGGTTAAAGGGGTATAACAACAGAGAGGAATACTGTTTGTTTCTACATGGAAGCTGGAGGTTCAAAACCACCAGATGTAACTCAGGGAATAAATTCAAGGAAGATTTTGCCCTTTTGCCAAGAGTAGAGGTAGGGATTATGTATTTCCTTATTTCTCTATATAAGAGTAGCCTCTTTCAAGTTTATGCTCAATGGATATGGTGAAGAGCTATGCAGGGTTTTTAAGGAAATTCTGGACAGAAACTAGTTGGTCCTTGTTTTTATCTTTGTTCTGTGGGGGTTTTTTGTTGGTTTTTGTCTGCTTTGTTTATTTTTGGTATTTTTTCCTCTCTGTTCCCTATCAGGAAGCTCTGGAATAATAGCTTAGCCTGTCCTCCTAGGGAAGCCACTTATATTTGCTTACTTCTCTGGAGTTTGGCTCCATTATACATTTTAGTCTCTGAAATTTTTACTTTATTTCTAAACAGCTAAGTTATGCATTATATGCACATATGCACATATTTTCTATATTTATTTATTATATATATTTATAATATAGATATAGCTTTTATTTAAATTCATAATTTTTAGGTTTTTAACATTAGAGATTTTTAATGTATTTAGATTGCCTTGTTACTCTAATATCTTACTTTTTTTAGCTGTTCTTCCTCTGTACTTCCTGTATTGTAACAGGGCAGTTTTTATTTTCAAAGGTCAAATATTTGTTTATGCGTTTATCTCCAAAACTAATATATGTTATATATAGATATAGATTTAATATATATTAAGTGTATAACATATTTAATATATATTATATACATATTTATATATTATTTCATATATAATATATATTATGATTATATGTTATATATTATATATTATATTATATTTATTTATATTTTGTATTATATATTATTTTATATTTATATATTATATAATATATTATATATTATATATAGTACATATACAATATATATATTAAGCAAGAAGTATGATTTATTTATATTCTCTCTCCCAAGGTGAAAAAGAATAATGTAGTATTTGACTTATAAGTGATGGTTGTCCTTATAAATTAATGTATAAAATTTGGTTTACAAGAATAATGATTAACTAAAATATTTCTATGTCAACTGTTATTTTAAAAAAATATGTTCTATAATCTATAGTTTTACTTTTCAGATAAAGGTTGCTTAATATACATCTGTCAAACTGAATCATGCTCTCCACCACAGGGGAATAAAAAAACAAATAAGGAACACAAACGGCTCTCTTGAAAAGAACTGTGTTGATTTTGATAATGCAAGACACAGTGATACTTTAATAAAATTAAGCAATATAAAAGTGTCCCCAAATAAGCTAATTATATATTGTCTGTTATCTCATTGGACCATACGTGAGTAAATCTGGAATAAAATTGATTAAAGAAATTGGACTATAAGATCTCATAAAGGGTGGACCCACAGAGAATGCTCAAAGGGAACTTATTAGCCAAAAATAAGGTTTTAAGTAATTACATAAATGTTTAGTTAATGTTTATCACTCAACTTGGCTTCTGTGGCGTTTAGCTCTATACTAAATGTTTCCTCTAGACCACTGTGTTTCTGAGGTATCTAGTTCAAACAGGAATGACATATATCCCTCTAAAGAAGTAATCATCGTATCTTCTGTCCCAAACACCCTTCCATTCTACAAACTGACACTGTGAGCATCTTCACACACTGCAGTTATTTTTTAGCAACAGAAAAAGGAAAAAAAAAAGGGTGCATACTTTTAACAGAAATATTTTTATTTTGTTTTACATGTCAAAGGCAAAGTGTTCATAACATTATAAGGAACTCAGAATAGGCATGATACACGCCTCAAAAGACTGGAATTAAGCCTGGTCTAAGAATGTGCTGCTTGTACTATGGTACTGGCTATTAATTTCCATCACTGCAAGAAGCCATTCTCTTCTATTCTGAGAATCTAGAGGCAGCTCTGAGGATTCCCTAGAGAACCAAAATCAACCCTCTGTGGTTGATTTTGGTTATGAGTGAAAAATCAACCACAGAGGGTTGATCAAAAATTCTGGACAGTTGGTCAAAATCAACCACAGAGGGTTGATTTTGGTTATGAGTGAAAAATATCTCTTCAAAAGTAATATAAGCTACCACACATAAAGATAAACCAACTGTTAATATATATATTTATTTTAGGTTCAGACTTCAGCAAAGGTTAACTTCCAGAATACATGCTAAAACTTGATTTAGTAATCAATGTTAAGCCTTTTGCTTAACATTAATAACTAACATAAACCTAGACATTCTCAAATTAAGCATTAATTCATACATTTGTTATTTATTGAGAACCTAATATTCCAAGGCCTGTAGTAAAACTTATATCATGTTCTGATTATACCAATTTATCTATAATCTCAGGTCATGACACATTAGAAACAACTGAAAAGAGGAGTGAAATAGTAGTCGCTGATACAGAAATGGTGGAAATCACAACACTATACAGAAAGAAAATTATGAAACAAAATGAATATATTTAAATATCACACACTGAGTTGAATATATTCTGCATTCTCTCTTTAAAAAAGAGGGAAATATTTGCTTACACTTTATGTAATATATACATATAATGAACATATATACATACATATATATATATATCCATGTTATAAAGCATATACACTGCATGTGTATATATACCTTTCTATTTAAAAAGAGTATAATTTTGAAACATGTAGATGTTTAATACTATAATTATATTTCTACGTCAAATTCTTTTAAAATAACCTCCTTTCCTGACATTATGGAATTAGGGTTTGCTTAGAAAAGCTACACTTCTGTGTTTTTCCTTTACTTTCACACCACTACTACTCTTAACAACATTTCTGATGTGAGATATGTGGTAGTTCTTCTCACACAAACAATTCTGTGATAAGCAGACCAGCTAGGTGTCTAATGATTTAACTGAGTTCTGCAACTGTCCACCTAGCAATAGCATCAGATTCCACATGTGAAGGAATACTGACTGAGTGTGTATACATTGAAGTTCCCACAACTCCTTCCTCGGGCCAAATTTGCCAGGGTGGCTCACTTAAGTCAGGAAAACAATTAACTTACTGTTTAACAGTAATTATAAAAGGATATAATAAAGAATGCAGAGGAGGGGTGCCTGGGTGGCTCAGTGGGTTAAGCCGCTGCCTTCGGCTCGGGTCATGATCTCAGGGTCTTGGGATCGAGTCCCGCATTGGGCTCTCTGCTCGGCAGGGAGCCTGCTTCCCTCTCTCTCTCTCTCTCTCTCTCTCTGCCTGCCTCTCTGCCTGCTTGTGATCTCTCTTTGTCAAATAAATAAATAAAATCTTAAAAAAAAAAAAAAGAAAGAAAACAAAAAAGAATGCAGAGGAAATCCAGATGGAAGAGTTGCGTAGGACCAAGTATGTGGGGAAAAGCCTGGAGCTGCCATGCTCTCTCAGCTTCCAATCTCTTTGCACCTGCGGGCTTTCACCAAACCAGAAGGTCTCCAAACTCTGTACGTTTTTTGTTGTGGTGGTGGTTGTTTTGTTTTGTTTAATGGAAGCTTCATCGCACAGGCATGATCAATCATTAAGTCTATTTTCAACCTTTTTCTGCTTTCTGGACAATGGGAAATGAGGCTAAAAATTCCATGTTTTTAATCATGGCTTAGCCTTTCTGGTGACCTCCCCCCATCCAAGAGCCCACCAAGAGTCAACTTATTAGAATAAAAGACACTGCCATCACTCAGGAGTTTTTAAAGGTTTTAAGAACTCTGTGTCAGAAGCCAGGGTCACAGACCAAATATTAAAACAAAAGATGTTCCTAGTGCTCTTATCACTAATGGTAGCACAAAGGTTTTAGGAGCTGTGTGCCAGGAAACAGGGACAGAGACCAATATTTACATAGATATGTTTCTTCCTATTATCTCACAATATTATTATAGAAAAACATAAAAGGGGTAAGTATGCAAGTACAAATAGAACAATTAAGTAGAATATTTGGTTTTTGTTCTTTTTCTTAAGTACCTTATATATTATCTGTGGTATTCTGTTAGGTGCATATACATGAAGCATAAGCAATATTTAAGCTTAAACCAACTTAGATTTGAAACCTACACTTACATTTATTGGTAGGAGAATGTTTTTAGATTCTCATTTTTAAATATTATTAAACATTAATATTACTGACATTTTTCTGTATTTAAACTAAATAGAACAAAGTATGCATAGACATATAAGGAAATTGATAACCATCTTCTGTTACCTTTTGAAAAGTATACTAAGACCAGTTACTCAACTATTTTACTATTTCCATATTTGTGATATCTCCAAGAGGACATAATGTTTATATTTTTGTTAAAATGCTGAGGAGAAGGTAGTTTAAGTCAGTTAAAATAAATTTATTATATCTGAATGTAATGTGAATGAAATAATGGCTTTAGCTAAGATGATTTTGCAGTAACCACTAACATACTTAGTGAAAAAAGCATGGATAGAAGTATTATTGCTGTGAGATCTTTGATTAATGGTTTCCCATAGTAAAGATAATTTACTTACAACTATTTTAATCTTAATGAGAGATATTCATGGTAAACTTCCCCCGTTCTGAAATTAGAGGATTTATTTTTACTTGATACATTTGTCATTAGG